>NC_071106.1:40640000-40682500 GCF_024256425.1 Clarias gariepinus
CAATTAACATCAACTGTTATACTGAACTTCCAGCCTCCTAACACACAGTATGAGTGCAGATCAATCCCTGCTATCCATTATCACCCAGATGAGGATGGGTTCCCTGTTGAGTCTGGTTCCTCTCAAGGTTTCTTCCTATTACCATCTCAGGGAGTTTTTCCTTGCCACTGTCACCCTCGGCTTTTTCATCAGGGACGATCTGACCATTTTGATTCATACACATTCACATTCAATACAAACTTAAATAATTCTTTTGATTGTGTAAAGCTGCTTTGGGACAATGACAATTGTTAACAGCGCTATACAAATAAAATTGAATTGAATTGAATTGAATTATTAAAGACATAGCACTATCTGATTACTTCTGTATTTTACTTGATATATTGATCTGTTACCACTAAATCTAGATCTGTCTCTGTCAGAAAGATACGCATTAATGAGAACACAAGTGAACTACTTATAAAGGCTATATCTTTAACACCAAGCATTTCTGCAGACTCTGTCGATCTTCTCCTTGAATTCTTTAACTCTAAAGCTCAGAATGTTATTGACGATATTGCTCCGGAAAAGTTCCGAAAGACAGGCAGACAGAAGTCACCATGGAGAAAATCAACAGCAGTTCAGAGTATGAAAGACAATGCCGAAAAGCTGAACATATGTGGCGGAAGACGAAACTTGAAATTCACTATAGCATCTATAAAGACAGCCTTCATGCTTTCAATGTAGAACATTGAAAAAATAACTAGAGGCTGATTTGTACGATGTGACAAAACTTGTTGGAGGTGGATTTATTGTATTTGGCAAAATTACACAAAATTCACAATGATATAAAAACTGTTTTTGGCATTTGCTCTTAACACCCTTTGACAAAAAGAAAACTTTCACAAAATATATTCTAACAGCTTTATCACTGATTCTCACGTGACAGACGTCACCCACATCTTCTCTTCACTTCAGGAGCTCACTTGTGGTGTGGAGGGTCGGGGGCAGCTAAAGGCTGGGGGGGGGGCGTGCCATGCGCCCCAGGGACTTTAAAGGCCCTGTTTAACAGGGTTAGGGTTTGTCTGAAGGTCTGAAGGTCTGTCCAGCCACAGCTAGACAGACCTTCTTCTCAAACATTATAAACAGTAACTTAAACAACACTCGCACTCTTATTGCTACTGTTGAGAGACTGATAAACCCACCAAGTCAGATCCCCAATGAAATGTCCACCGACAGCAAATGCAATGAGTTTGCTTCCTTTTTTTCTGAGCAAATCAGTAATATTAGAAGGGCTATTAACACATCAAGTTATGCAGAGGTCAGAAAAACTCAAACACAAACTCAAAAAACAGTTACAATCTCTGTCTTTCAAGCAGTTGATAGCAAAATCTTGAAAGAAACAGTACAGCACGTCAAATCATCAACCTGCGGCCTCGACACACTTCCCACATTTTCTTACGAAGGGATGCCCAGCTCATAACACTTTCTTTCTGTGCTTCACGCCTCGAGAGGGTCAGACCCCGTTGGGACTGGGTGGCCGACAACCCCGACTCTTGAGCACGGTGGGGAAGGAATTTATCGAAGGCTTGTCCATATAATTTGGCCTCCCCAACCTAGTGGCAACGTTAACGGCGTCGCCAAACAGGCAGAGAGGGCGAGATGGGGGGGATCAAGGAGGAATGCATGATCCTTATCCTTGATTCCCATGAGATTTAGCCACAGGTAACTTCATGGCGCACCACCGCAGCCATAAAAATCTGCCGATAGCACGGGCCGTCTATCAACTAACAACTCCACCATATTGGTGAGTTAATACTTTTAAATCCGCTTGCACACATCACACGCAAACACAATACGGTCCTAAAGTCAAAAAGATCTGAGGAATGTTCTGGTTCACTGTTATTTATAACCTGCAGGTGCGCTTCATCAGATGACGTCACCTGACCAAGGTTATATATGCTAAGATTTGACGTGTTTAATACATACATGCTTCACAACCGGCAACACAGAAAGATGTTCCCATAGTGTTTTCACGCAGCATGAAGTGTAGCTTTTACCTGGACAGTTTTCAATCTGGCTTCCGAGCGCATCATAGTACAGAGACAGCACTCATAAAGATAATAAATTACATTCGTTTAAATTTTAATTCTGGCAAAATATCAGTGTTGGTACTGCTAGATCTTAGCGCTGCGCTTAGACACTGTCGATCATAACATACTAATAAAAAGACATGAAAACTGTGTCAGGCTTTCTGGGACGGTACACAAATGGTTCAGGTCATACTTAGAAGTGAGAGGTTATTATGTGAGTATAGGAGAGCATAAGTGGATGTCCATGACATGCGGAGTCCCACAAGGCTTAATTCTTGCACCCCTCCTGTTTATGTATATGCTCCCACTAAGTCAAATAATGAGGAAAAACCAAATTGACTATTACAGCTATGCTGATGATACCCAGCTTTACCCAGCCTTATCTCCAAATGATTATAGCCCCATAGACTCCCTCTGCAAATGCATTGATATTGAAATTAACAGTTGGATGTGCCAAAATTTTCTGAGAAAACTGAGGTCATTGCATTTGGAAACAAAGATGAAGCTCTGAAGGTGAATGCATACCTTCACTCTAGGGGTTACACAACAAAAAATCAAGTCAAGAATCTTGGGGTGATTCTGGAGACAGACCTTAGTTTCAGTAGTCACGTCAAAGCAGTAACTAAATCAGCATACTATCATCTCAAAAATATTGCAAGAATTTAATGTTTTGTTTCCATTTAAGACTTGGAGAAACTAGTCCATGCCTTTATCACCAGCAGGGTGGATTATTGTAATGGTCTCCTCACCGGCCTTCCCAAGAAGACCATTAGACAGCTGCAGCTCATCCAGAACGCTGCTGCCAGGATTCTGACTAGAACCAGAAAATCTGATCACATCACACCAGTCCTCAGGTCCTTACACTGGCTTCCTGTAACATTTAGGATAGATTTTAAAGTACTTTTACTTGTTTATAAATCACTCAATGACCTAGGACCTAAATACATTACAGATATGTTCACTAAATATAAACCTTACAGACCACTCAGATCGTTAGGATCGAGTCAGTTAGAAATACCAAGGGTTCACACAAAACAAGGGGAGTCGCCTTTAGCCATTATGCTGCCCGCAGTTGGAACCAGCTTCCAGAAGAGATCAGATGTGATAAAACATTAGTCACATTTAAATCTAGACTCAAAACTCATCTGTTCAGCTGTGCATTTATTGAATCAGCTGCTGTGCTACGTCCGAACTGACCCCACTGTATTTTAGATTAACTTTATTATTATTATTATATTTTTTAACTGTTTCTAAATTAAATTTTAAGTAGTTTTAAAAGCATCATTACGAACTGTTTTTATTTTTATTTTAAATCAAATTTAAATAATTTTAAAAGTTTAAGTGCTATTATTTTCTATTTCTTTTTACAACTATCTTCTTCCCTTTTATGTAAAGCACTTTAAGGTACCATTGTGTATGAAATGTGCTATACAAATAAACTTGCCTTGCCTATAAATGTCAAAATCATTAAAAAAAAAATTATTTTAGGATCAGTGTGGTGATACATAAACTGCCACACAGAATCGTAATACTAAACTGAATCTCCATCTCTACTTTCCATCGTCATATTTTAACCAAAAAAAGTCTAAAGAAGTTTAATTATCTGCCAATTGAACGTGACAAATTTAGACCGAAAAATGTGCTAAATGTTACAGATACATGTATTAATCTGTTATTTCTTGTGTTATAATGTCAATTTATATACATGATTGTCAATAAATATATATATTTTATAATAAATGTTATATATATAATATATATATATATATATATATATATATATAATATATATATATATTTAAACTTTGAGAATTTTTAATTGAAAAGATGTTAACACATGCACAATGGTTTCAGCAAACATTGATGCATAGTTACTTCTTATGCCATAAATTGAACAAAAAATATGAATAAAAACATTATTATTGGACACCAGATGCTTTTTACAAGGTTTCAGACCTTAATCAGCTCGTTAGATCTAATGCATGGCAACAGCTCTCATTAATAAATGCCAATTTCAAAGCTTTTCAAATACTTTGACTCTTTGAACCTTGTGCACTCACTTGCGGACACTCAACAAACTTTGGTTCCTCTGAGCAGCTACAGTATGTAAGACTGAATGAAATCAATGAAAGTTATTGATGCCCACAATGCAGGACAAGGCTACAAGAAGATAGCAAAGCATTGTCAGCTTGCATTTTCCACAGTGGCACGGGAGAAATTGAGGTCAGGAATTTACATCATTAAAAAAAAAAAAGGTCAGGCTGCTAAATTTCAATGTCAATTTAATGGTGGCGGGTGTGGGGCGGGGCTGTTGTAAAAATAGATACATTTACATTTGGGCATTTGGCAGACCCTCTTATCCAGAGCGACTTACATTTTTATCTCATTACACATCTGAGCAGTTGAGGGTTAAGGGCCTTGCTGCAACTTGGTGGCTGTGGGGTTTGAACCTGGGATCTTCCGAACCATAGTCCAAATGCCTTAACCACTGAGCTACCCCTTGCTACCCCTTGCCCACCCCTAGATACAGTGGTGCGGGGGCGGGCCAAACAATTTCATAAAAGCGGGACCCATGGGTTGAAAAAATACCCGACCCGCGCATCACTAGTATGTAGGGTGCCCAAACTTTTGCACAGTGCCACAATAATGTTTTTATTTTTTATCTTTTTTAAATTTTATGACATAAAAAGTAAATATGCATCAATGTTTGCTGAAAATATTGTGCATTTTTTCCATTTCCAAGAGAGACTGTTTCAATAAAAAAATCACAAAAATTTGTTTATCAAGGGGTGCCCAAACTTTTGAACGGTAGTGTATATTATATATATATATATATATATATACATTTTTTTTAACATAAAAATACAAAAAGAAAAAAAAATTGAAGCTTGACTGAGGCTTATATCTTTATCTTTAAACACAAACGTAATGATAATTAATTAAAGGCTGATAACGAGTGTGCAGAAACTGTAGAGCGAGAACAGACGGAGGTGTGTTTGAAGTCAAGCTTTGTCTGTAGATGAAAACCGAGTGAAAGTGATAAAAGGTGAATAATTAAGTGACTCGTTATGAGATTCTGCCACACGCTATAATAATAACATAAAAAGCTAACGTTCTTCCTGCTGCTAATTATTTTCAGGGCAAACTCAATTTAAAACTCTCCATGAGCAAAGAAATTAAAAATGAAAAGAAAGAACGTAGAGCGAGTGGATTTGTGCCGAGTGAAGCCGCCACGCATCCCTTTCTTCTGAACTCGTCTTTAATTAAAAGTGTGAGATTAAGAGCGATCCTTCTCTCTGGAACTCAGATTAAATCAAAGGTCTGAACACACAAACATGAAAAACCACACCGTAAGGAGATCGGGTCACGACTCATCAATCACAATCAATTTTACTGTTAATTTTAGGAGTCTGACCCGCTGAGACGTTAAACTCGTATCGATTCGCCGCCATCAGACTCCTCAGTTTCTCCTACATTCAGTATCTTATTCAAACATTAACTACGGTCAATACAAGACAATTTGTCCGAATACTTTACCCTGAGAAATATCCACTGAAAAACACTTAATAAATAAATATGAAAATAGTCAATAATTAATCAGCAAATATAGAAATCAAAAAGGAAATACAATGATGGATGAATCACTTTCAGAATTCTTAAACCTTCTTTAGTCATGGTTAACAAACTTTTTTGGAATAGCAAAGCATTTAATTTGACTTTTATTATATTCCTTTTTAATGTTTATATTTATTCTCTTATTTTTAATGGTGATGACTTTGGACTGCATTGATGCAGACAGCTTTTTATAAAAGTTTTATTTGTAAATGCTTCACACACACACACACACACACACACACAGGATGCTGTGGAGATCAGGTTCAGAGATCAGGGTTAGCCACCACACTGCATCCCCCCAAAGCTTCAGTGTTACAGTTTAGTGTCATGAGGAACTCTATTAGCTCTATCTATTAGCGCTGCAGAACCGTCAGAGCGATCTGAGCTAATCTTCCGATCAGAAGCCAAAAGCCTTAAAACTGGAGTGAAATGAAATCTCTGTAAAACACGGCGTTTACTGCGAGTCAGCCTGAAGCTAAAACACGTCTCTGTTTCACAGTCAGAGCTGTCGAGTCGAGTCAGCGCGAGTCGTACGTCATCTTCACCGGAACCTCCAGCACTAAATAAAAACCATCTCACTATCAGTTCTAAAGGCTGAGACACGGAGACACGGAGACACGGAGACACTCCAGCTCCTCTTCACTCCTACAGCATCGGTGAGATTCAAAAGCAGAGCGAAGCAGCACGAGTACACACTCACACGCACAACATTTACTTATTATACTCTTCATGTTTGTCTGTGGAGACGCAATTTTTTACATAAGTGAGGTATTTTAGCTGTTTTTTAATTCCGCAATTTTTATTTAGCAAATTTATTTAACTAACACGTCGTATAAAACACCGGCTTCACAGCAGAGCGCAGTGTTTATTGGACTTGTAATTATTATTATTTAATGTTTTCACACAGAAAAGAAGAGAAATCACGAAGCAAGTGGTTGCATGTTTATGACCCTTTCCCCAAACACTGGTTTTCATTTTTAGAAGGAATGTGCAATAAAACTTTTATATAAACTTTAAATGCGGGTGTTTCTGTTAGATTTTACCTGAACATTAATGCCATAGAAAATATGGAAGATATCACTTTATTACATCATGTGATTACTAATGCGGGGATAAACTCGGGCTTTACACCCTCCTGTCTCTGTTATTTTTCCCAACCAGACGTTTAATCAGCTGACATTTCTTCTCATTCTTCTTTTTTTTTTTCGTCACATATACATTTTACATTTACAGCATTTGGCAAACGCTCTTATCCAGAGTGACGTACACTTTCACCTCATTATACATCTGAGCAGGTGAGGGTTAAGGGCCGCGCTCAAGGGCCCAGCGGTGGCAACTGGGTGTTGCTGGGGTTTGAACCTAAGACCTTTCAATAACCAGTCCAACACTGAGCTACCCCTCCCCTCATTACTGTGCAGTCGAATTCTTATCCTATATCATCAGAGGGTCAGAGTGTAGAGTCAGCTACTATATGGCGCCCCCTGGAGGCAGGGATTAAGCTGCAATTTCCTAATTGCTGAGTTTAATTTTCCTTTGTGTTGTTATGACGCCCTAATGCATGTTGAGGAGACGGAACCTGATCTGCACGGTGCTAAAGTTATAGTTCAGGTCTTAAACCTGTGGTCTGTTTAAACTCTTTTTCAATTTTAATAAGGGCAAATAATTTTCCTATTCAAAAAAAGGAGAAATTAAGCATTTTTTGCAGAAAAACCTGTGTACATGTGGTGTGGAGTGGAGGTGTCTGAGCTATGATTAGTGCAAAGCCTTTGAGTAGTGACATCACTAACTAAAAAAATTGAATTAGCTCCGCCCACAAACCAATCACATACAGAAGGAGTGAAAAGAGTAAATCTAATTATCAATCACCCTCAGATGACCCTCTTTGATTTGGTTTTATAAATCACTTTTCACTCCAGAGTTTTAAACCATGCTATAATCCTGTGTTTAAAAATGACTTAAAATGTTTAAATAGATATTTGTTTACTGAAGCATCATAATATTGGTCTGTGCTGCTATCAGAGTCGTTTCTGGGTGAAATGAACTGATTTACTCGTCTTTCTGCACCATAGTTCAGGACTCGAGTCACGGAGTATTACCCACTAAATCCCTACACTGCACTGATGAAGCGACTTGTGGGAAAATGTTCATCTTTTTTTACTAAGCTTATGAGAAATGAAGGTATTATATTTTATATTACACACTGAATAAATATAATAGAGATTAAGAAATGTTGTGTTTAGGTGCTGAGTCGGAGGAAATCCCAGGAATCTATTGTTTGCTGAGTTAAATAAAGACTCGAAGCAGTTTACACTCTGATAAGCTGCATGAATTTAACATAAACAGAAGCAATTAATCACATAGTGATTTTTATTATTATTATTATTATTATTATTATTATTTTCTTCAATATGGCAGAATTTTCCTCCTAAGAAATAATCTCACATTTTAACAAATCAGACCAAATAACGGGGGAGCTCCACAGTATCTCTCATTTACTTCCAGGAAAGATAAGATATATCAATAATGCTTAAAATGTAGAGATATTGTAAAGGAAATTCACATGAAATAAGTGATTTTTGTAGAAAAGGTTATCCTTAGAGCGTGAAGCTCACAGAACAACAGAAACATCATCGGGGCCCGAGCTAATCAAAGCAGCGGGGAAATGGATTTAATCACCTTCTCTACAGCACAATGGACTGAGAAAAGCACTCGTGACCTTCACCTGCAAACAATTAAAGCTCTCTTTACTCGTCTATGAAAGGCCACTCTCTTGGTTCCACAGGTTCCTCTTAGACAGACACATCGCTTTGTTACGAGCAACAATACCATTCAATTTCCTCCTCAATAGAGTCTCTGATTTCCCGCAGGTCCAAACAGGGACGATCGCTCCACTGGGACGAAAACACACAATCACCTCCTGTGTGAGAACTACAGAGTGTGTCAGACTGTTTTGAACCCTCATGTTGTTTGACTGTTTATGTGTATTTGCGTGATTGTTTCCTCAAGGAACATCTATATCATCTACGGGTCCTTCAAACACATCACTGTTCTTCTAACGTTTATACTCGCAGATATTGTATGTATATCTACTGTTATTTTATTAACTGCTATGTTATACACAGTGAAACCTCGGATTGTGAGTAACGCGGTTGGTGAGTGTTCCGCAAGACGAGAAAAGGTTTTTAATAAATTTTGACTTGGAAAATAAACAAGTCTTGGTTTACGAGTACCGAGTATCTGGTATCACACACGCGCTTCTTATTTTGATGCCGAGCGTCACGTGATCACAACTGAGCCAACTGTTTTTCTCTCTCTTGTGCTGTGAAAATGTAGGTAATCGTCCCCTCCTGCTGGGTCTTAGTGCGCGTCTCTTACTGGTATAATCAACATCTGTGCACGCGTGTACTGTTTACTATAACACTGTGAACACGTGTGTATGTGTAAAACATTTCATTTTGTGTTTGTAAGCACATGTGTACTGTTTCTTATAACACACGTGTGTGCGCACAGGTAAAGCAAAAGAAAGTCTCATTGGAGAGGTCAAAAATCCATTTTCTCCCTCTCTGTTTCAGCCTGTCATTATGAGTGTGCGCATGCGTTAAAAAAAACATGTCCTTTCACACACGCACACACACACACTCTCACTCTCTCCCTCTCCTGCCTTTACACCCCTCCACACCCCCTCTCTGCTTTACACACACACAAACACACACACTCTCTGCTCTTTTTAAAGGTAAAGTGCAGGTTTATTTGTTTTATTTTTACTTTATAGCAGTGATTCTGTTATTGTGTCACTCTCACAAATGTCATTAACGATGTTCCTTGCTTTCCGTCTTTTCGTTAATGTGTGTGTGTGTGTGTGTGTGTGTGTGTGTGTGTGTGTGTGAAATTCAAATAAGAGATGAGAAAGGTTTACACTGTGTAAGATGAGAAGGGGGAGACAGGAGGGACTGAAAGTAAGCGGTTCCTCTTACTTTAGCTTTACACACACACACACACACACACACACACAGTGTCTGCGCGCATAAATGGAAACCCCTGTCTGTCTGGATTTATTTTAACTTTTTTTAAAAGGTAAGGTGCAGGTTAATTTGTTATATTTTTACTTTATATTTTGCATTAATTATTTTTATGTATTTATTTTTTGGGCTGTGGAATGAATATGTTTGAGTTTCCATTATTTCTTATGGGAAAATTTGCTTTGGTTTACATGTGTTTTGGACTACGAGCTCACTTCAGGAACAAATTACACTCGTAATCCAAGGTTCCACTCTAGTTCTAACAAAATTATATGCAGCTATGAAATGGTAAGATTTCTGACATTTGGCGTCTGTACACCACCGACCTGAAAAAAACCTGACAAACCCAACAAAAGTGTGGCGTTGACCATTTAGGAATTACACCCTTTCCTCAACCCATGTTAGTGTGTAGACACTAAAAAATTTTAAATGTCAGGATTGCCCTTAATACTTGAAGGGAAATCCTTTGCAGTCAGTGACTGCCTGATGTCTGGAACCCATGGACATGACCCAAAGCTGAGCTTCCTCCCTCCCGGGCGTTCACTGCAGCTGCCTTCAGCTGCTGCTTGCTTGTAGGCATTTCTGCCTTTAATCTTGTCTTCAAGTGAAAGTGAAAAGCATGCTCTGTTGGGTTAAGATCAGGTGACCAGTAAAGAATATCTCATCTCTATGCTTTGGGTAGCTTTCACTGTATGTTTTATCGCTCCTCAGTATGCAGCAGGATCTTATCAGCGTATGTAGCAGCATGAGACTAAATTATATATATTTTATTATATATTTATATTATATACAGTATTTGCTTGATTAGTCATGGAGTAATGAGGGAACAGGCCACACCTGGCCATGCATTGTTCCATTATTTATGACCTTCCAAAATATGTGTATGTGTGTGTGAGTGTGTGTGTAGGACGAGTGGCTATAATTTTTGAATAATTATTGCTATGCTTTTCTCTAACACCTTGAATTTAAGCTAAAAGTCTTAATTTGACTCACATCCTGAGGGTTCGATTTCAAATTCAGCGTGGTGGTCAAATGACATGGACCTCACTGTATTACATCATTGTGAAATTTCACACTCTGATTAGTCAGAAGGTATTAAATAATTTTCTATAACAGCAGCTCTGACAGTAGTGCAGCTGCAAATCAGATGTTTATAGTAATCTGTTTAAATGCATGTATTTGTGAGAAGCTAAGCTCCATCTGCCCTGATGTTAGCATTCAGACTCACTGTAACGTTAGCTCTGCGGCAATGCGAGAATCCCAGCAGTTTAATAGAGAAGTCATTTATAAGCATTATTCACTGCATATCGTCCTGGGTATGACTGTTGAATTTGAATAAGAGAGAAAGAGAAGGAGGAGTGAGAGAGTGACTTATGGGTTAAAATTAATTTTTCACACTACTGTAATTTCTTTAAACACAAATATATAGCACAAATGAATCAGATTAACATTCTAACACACAGAACAAATTCTACAAACCCTGAACTGATGAAGCTGTAAAGATTTTCTGTTATCTTCCTCCTCCTCATCCTCTCCCTCCTCCACATTTTCTTTATCCTGCTCACTGACTTCCTGCTGATTCTATCAGAGGCTTTAACAGCGGGAGAGCTCGAGAGTAAACACAATCTCCTCTTCACAACCAGACACTTAGAACACAACCCTGAATCTATAGCTGCTAACATCAACACCACAACACTGACACCCCCCCCCCCCCCCCCCCACACGACTACACTTCACCTCAACACCATCAAACACCCCGCACACCACCTCACCTACCCCAACAACACCCCATTTACATTTAGGCGTTTGGCAGACGCTCTTATGCAGAGCGACTTACAAAAAGTGCTTTAAAGTTTACATCATTGGATACATACTTACACTGGGTTAACTAGGTTAATAACTAAGTGCCATTAGTCCAACACAACTGGGAGGGGGGGAGGGGGGGGGTGTTCAAGTACTGGAGAAACAGATGCGTCTTGAGTCGTCGTTTAAAGATAGTCAAAGTCTCAGCTGTACGGACATCTAGAGGAAGTTCATTCCACCACCTAGGTGCCAGAACAGAAAAGAGCCTGGATGAATGCCGCCCTCGATCCCTGAGAGATGGTGGGATGAGGCGAGCAGTGCTGGAGGATCGGAGGGAACGTGGTGCAGTGCGTGGGGTGATTAGAGCAGAGAGGTAAGTGATGCTGGGACATTTTAAGCTTTGTAACCCCACACACCCCAACACCACACACATCTCACACCTCCACACACAACCATCCACACACACCGCAACACCACACACATTTACATTTGAGCATTTGGGAGACGGCCTTCTTCAGAGCGACGTCCATTTATGTATATCTGAGCAGTTAAGGGCTAATGGCCTCCCATACCAAAGGAAACTCCAAGATGAGATATCATGTTAATCTCTTCTTTTTCTCCTAGACAGAAATCAACTGTCTTTAAGTCTTGAATGAGATTTTAGCCATTTTATCAATCTTCTCAAATGTGACTCAAATGTGACACATTATCTCTAAATTTCAGAGATAGTTCATATTTGTCTTGTGTGCGACTCACATATTTTTTGTTTCCCCAAATCAGTGTTTTCCACACATTAAGTAGACAGTTCTTGTAAACTGTGCATTTGGGTTTTCTGATATGTCGGGTAGAATTAACCTCATTATTTTTTAAATGTACATTTTACTACTATGCAATAATTAGGGAATGACGATGCAAAAATGTAGAACTTATGCGCATATTATAATATATATATATAGCATGTCCTTGACATAAATGTTTGCTGGCAGAGAGGGTTTTCATGACATGTCACTTTATTTTAGATTGCATGGGTAATGTATGCGTTCTTCTTCTTATTAGGGCCCAAGCACTCTAGGGTGCGCAGGACCCTCTTGTTTTCCTAAGGATTTTTGTTTCACCCTTTTGGGCTTTTTGGGGGTCTTAACATGCTCAAAAACTCATTAACATTGTCAGACAGGATGCCTGAGAAAGATTTTGCTGCATAGTTGCATAGCTCATACACACTTTCACATAGGCACATGAAACTCGGTACACATTTAGAGCTCATCCATGTCATGCCTGTCCTAGGCAAAACCTAACAAGAGGGCGGTTATTTTGGGTCGTTTGAGAAAACACACCTGATGAATTTTGATATACTCCTCCTAGGGAATTTAAACGATCGCCACCAAACTGGGCCGATGTGATCTAATGACATTAAGGACGCAAAATTGCAGAGGAATTTTTTAAATCTCAAACGGCTCGGCCGTGATAATGTCTTAAACTTACAAAAAAATTATGAAGAAGAACAAGAACCTCATCAAAGAAAATGCAGGAGAATGTTCCAGAGTCTTCATCAGCACAACTTCATTAGTCAGGTAAGCACCAGCCCACGAGCAAGTTTAAGCCCACCTCTCCACCTTCAGACAGTTTGGAATGAACACTTACTCACTTACTCATCATCTATACCGCTTTATTCTGTATTCAGGGTCAGGGGGCGGAGCCTATCCCAGGAGGCTTAGGGCACGAGGCAGGGTACACCCTAGACACGGTGCCAATCTATCGCAGGGCACACACATACACACACTCACGCACTCATTCAAACACTACGAGCAATTTGAGAATGCCAATTAGCCTAATCTACATGTCTTTGGACTCTGGGGGGAAACCGGAGTACCCGGAAGAAACCCACCAATCATGGGGAAAACATGACACACAGAGACGGGAATCGGACCCGGACCCTGGAGGTGCAAGGCGACAGTGAACCTGGGATCTTCCGAACCATAGTCCAGTGCCTTAACCGTTGAGCTACCCCTGATATGTTCTATAAAACTATAACATTTCTCATTTGTAATGCATCTCTGTTATATCTCTTTTATATCTGGCTTTAATCTCATACATGGCTCATTTGATTCTCCTACATATGCAGTTCTGTTTCTCATTTACATCTCAGATTTCTCAAATGTTTCTTAAATAGGTCTCGGGTAGTATCTCTTTTGTGTCTCCTTGTTTCTCCCAAGTCAGCTTTAGGAGAAATAGAAAAGACAAAGTTTCAAGCTTGTAATGAGAAAGCTCAATTCAGTCTCATTCTGAGCAACAAAATTTTTGCTATAAGCTTGCTCAAGTGCCCAACAGTGGCAACTTAGTGGTAATGGGTTTGAACTTGGGACCTTTTAAACCACCACACATATAACCACACTCCACCCCAATATCATCACACCCCTCCACATCACCACACTTCAACCCAACCCCATCACCCCTCATACAGCACCACAGTCCACCTCAACCCTGCCACACACCTACTCAATACCAGCATACTCCAAACCCACACCAACCATAACACCACCACACTCCACCCAATACCACTTCACCCCCAACACCACCGCACTGAACTCCTACTCCAACCCCAATACCACCACACTCTACCCCAACCCACCCACACTCGACCACTACACTAGCAACAATAGCCCCACCCTACCATCACCACACATTACCCCAACAGCTCCACACTCCACCAACACACTCCTCCACACATGACCCAAACACTATCACACCATTACAAATCACACAAATGTTTGAACACTACCCAGCCCTACACATCACACACTCATGCATTCTCTCAGTGGCATGAAGATAATATAATTCTCTCTCTCTCGCTCTGTCTGTGTGCCTCTATCTTTTCCTTCTTACTTTTCTTCCCATCAGCAGGTTTGATTGAACTGATGACCTCAATCAAAAGACAATTACCCCGGTTGAGGGCAGGAGGTAATTATCCCCCATCAAAGAGGAGATTGAGCACACCTGAATAGAGAGAGATACTTTTACTCTGCAGAGATGTGTAAAAGGGGACAGGAGTAAAATCCTGAGAAAAAAGCACTATGATGAGGTAATTCACAGCAGAATAGAGAATAAAGCTAAAGATATTTATTAAACATAATAGAGATAATAAAGTTAGAGCTTTTTCAGTGATTTACATTATTAACATAGATGTTTTGTCACTGTTGTATATAATTGGGTAGTGGCCACTTTAAGAAAAGTGTAAGTAGGGAGTTGTCATGTGACCTGTATTCAGAGGCAATCAAGCAGAGACAGAGAGTAGCGTGGCTTTCTTTGCAGCGAAATCTGCGATATTTGAGTACTCCTTGCTTGTAGTAGTATTGTGGGTATATGTTTATTGTTTCATTAATACCTACATGTGTTTTGAAAGTATTGACAGCACTTAATTTAAGTGTTAAGTTCTTTCTTAAAAAAAAATAATATTTCTGACTAGGTTAGCATTTTTTTGCAGTTCATAGAGTGCTAACACTACATGTACAACAGTGCAAAAAATAAGGTTTTGGTAACTGTCTGTTAAATGTTAGTGAATATGTTATATTTAAAAAAGTGCTACAGTTAAATTGAGAACATTTAATTTATTTCTTTGAGCATTTGTTTAGCTGTGCATTTTACACAGAAGTTTAATTGGATTATTCTTTTGTACTTTTAAACATTTCAGTTTCACCTTTCTTGTTAATGTCAATAAACCTGTGGACAAGGAGAGTCTCGTCTTCAGAGTCTTGATGTTAGGAAAGTGTTTATCTGGCTGTCAAGTTATATTCAGGACATATACCGAGGGCAGCACAGTGAAACCACGGCTTTTAGGCAAGACATTCAAGCTCGCAGCCAGTAAGTTACCAGCGTGTGAAGAGACTACGTCGTGGCAACAGAAATGTCTTCAGTGAGAACACGCTCTCGTGCTTCATGTTCTTCCGGAAGATCAAATGCATCATCAACAGGGTCAGCAGCAGCTAAAGCAAGGGCAAAAGCAGAAGCAGCAAAAGCACGTCTTGCTTTCGTCGAAAAGGAAGCTGATCTTAAGCTACAGCAAGCCAAGCTAGAGGTTTCTATGGAGATGCTCAAGCATCAAAAAGAAGCAGCAGCAGCCATCGCAGAAGCAGAAGTGCTTGAAGCTGTTGTTGATGAGAACATGGAGAAACAAAGTTTTAAGTTAAGTCTAAATTCTACTCCATTGGAAACTACACAGCGCACCGAACAATATATAATTGATCAAACCAAAGAACGGGGGATAAAAGAACAGGAATGTAACGACCCATCAAAAACGGGACCAATCCCAAGTTGTAGCATTTTAGCTTCACATCTTAAACCCGATGCTGTACCATTCCTTCCATGCCAAAAGAATGTTTCTTTGCAAACGCCTGATATGCCCCCAGAACAGTCAGGCATCTATGAAAATGAGTATGCTCGTCAGTCATGGAAAGTTTGCTATGAGAACGACCATGTTACTCCTGTGCAACATTTTAGACCACAAAACATTAGTTATAATCCCATTTCTCTTCCCTCCCCCACATCTCCACACCTAAACGATAACAGTTCAAACATAAATGACTTCGTCCGATACCTCGCCCGTCGTGAACTTGTGGCAACTGGCTTACTCAAGTTTAATGACAAACCACAAAATTATCGAGCCTGGAAACGTTCCTTTGGGACTGCGACAAACGATTTAAACCTTTCGCCAAGTGAAGAGCTAGATCTCCTTTTGAAGTGGCTTGGTAAGGAATCGGCAGAACATGTGGAACAAATAAGAGCAATACATATCAACCATCCACGTGCAGGTCTGGCCATGGCATGGGACAGACTAGATCAAATATACGGTTCAGCTGAAGTGATAGAAGACGCCTTGTTCAAACGTATTGATGCTTTTCCAAAAATTGCTAATAGAGATTACAATAAATTGACAAGATTAAGCGATCTGCTAATGGAGCTCCAGTCCGCAAAAGCTGAAGGAGACTTACCTGGCCTCACCTTCTTAGATACGGCCCGAGGTGTCAATCCTATAGTGCAAAAGCTTCCCTTCCGTTTGCAAGAGAAGTGGGCGTCAGTCGGCGCAGCCTATAAGCAACGAAACCATGTGCTTTATCCTCCTTTCGCCTACTTCGTAGACTTTGTTAGTCAAGAAGCAAGCATAGGAAGTGATCCAAGCTTCAACTTCTTTTCGCATATAGATACAGTTCCCAAAATGGAAAAGACGGCTTGGAAACCCAATAGGCAACGAGAAATCTCTGTACACAAGACTGCAGTATCTTCCAGAGTTTCCACCGATAGTGGCGAGCTGGCAAAGGAATCTAACGACATTAATAAAATGTGTCCAATCCATCGAAAGCCGCATCCCTTGAGTAAATGTCGTACCTTCCGAGAAAAGTCCATTGGTGCTCGTAAGACAATTCTAAAAGAGAATAATGTGGGCTTTAAATGCTGTTCTTCCGCAACACATATCGCGAAGAACTGTACAGCTAAAGTTCAATGTTCTGAATGTAAAAGTGAAAAACATCACACAGCAATTCACCCTGGAACTGCACCCTGGGTAGAGTCAGAACCTGCAACTGAGCACGGCGGGGAGAGAGAGGAAATGTCACCTCAATCTCAAGTTGACAGCAAATGCACAGAAGTCTGTGGAGAAAATCAGGTAGGCCGATCTTGTGCGAAAATATGTTTGGTAAAAGTATTTCCAGCTGGCCACAGAGACAAAGCAGTAAAACTGTATGCAATCCTAGATGAACAGAGCAACAGGTCACTGGTTCGCTCGCAGTTCTTTGAAATGTTTGATGACAAAAGTCCAAGTGCACCCTACACATTGCGAACGTGTGCAGGAGTTAAGGAGGCAGCTGGAAGAAGGGCCAGTGGCTACGAAGTGGAGTCTCTGGATGGAACTGTTCAAATTACATTACCAAGCCTTATAGAATGTAACGACATCCCTAAAAACAGAGATGAGATTCCAACACCTGATGTGGCACGCCATCATGCACACCTTAAGTCTGTAGCACACCTAATCCCAGAGCAAGATCCACAAGCTACAACTATACGAGTTCATAAGGTTCGCAAACAGGTAAATGGCCCACACCACTTGCCCTATGCACAGAAATTAGACCTCGGATGGGTTATTATAGGCAACGTATGCCTAGGAGATGTTCATAGGCCACTGACAATCAGGACCTTTCACACAAACATTATAGAGGCAAAACGTCCAACACTCTTTGATCCATGTCCTAATGTGTTCAATGTCAAAGAAGAGTACAAAAACATCCAAATGACTAACTACTACTACTCTCCGATGTGTTCTGGGCAGGAATCTGTCTGTGATGCTGACCATCTGGGATGCTCTGTGTTTAGGCGAACCAAAGATGACAATCGGGTAGCTGCTTCAGTTCAAGATGTCTCCTTTATGAAGATCATGGATAAGAGTCTATGTAAAGATTCAAAAAACAGTTGGGTAGCGCCATTACCCTTTAAAAGTCCACGTCCGCGCCTTCCCAACAACAGGTCTCAGGCACTGAAACATCTTATGTCACTCAAGCGCAACCTCGAAAGGAAACCTGAAATGAGAGAGCACTTCCTCTCCTTCATGGACAAGATGTTTAAAAGTGGCCATGCTGAGTTAGCTCCTCCTCTGAGTGAGAAAGAAGAACATTGGTACCTGCCAACATTTGGAGTGTATCATCCAAAAAAACCAAACAAAATCAGAGTAGTGTTCGATTCTAGTGCTCAACAGGATGGGCTATCGCTTAATGATGTGCTTCTTACTGGGCCTGATTTGAACAACACATTATTAGGAGTGCTAATCCGTTTCAGGAAAGAAGCCATCGCCTTTACTGCAGATATAGAACAGATGTTCTATTGTTTTTTAGTGAGAGAAGAAGACAGGAATTTTCTACGTTTTCTTTGGTTTTTAGACAATGACATTTCCAAAGATGTTGTGGATTATCGCATGAGGGTCCATGTATTTGGTAACAGCCCGTCACCCGCAGTCGCAATACATTGTCTACACCAGTCTGTTCAGGGTGATCAGTTCCATGTAGATTCGGATGTAAAACATTTTGTGATGCGTGACTTTTACGTAGATGATGGCTTGAAGTCTCTTCCTACAGTCGAAAGTGCTATCAGTTTGTTGAAAAGGACGCAGGATGTTCTTTCTAAATCCAATCTGAGACTGCACAAAATTACAGCAAATAACCAGGAGGTCATGCAAGCCTTTCCATCCAGTGATTATGCAGGCGACTTGAAAGATCTAGATCTAGATGCAGACACGTTACCTATACAACGTAGCCTTGGACTTAATTGGGATCTCCGCACAGACAGCTTTCTCTTTTTCGTCGGCAATGAGATAAAACCTTACACACGAAGAGGTGTCTTATCCACGATCAACAGCCTCTTTGACCCTCTTGGGTTTGTAGCACCAGTCACAATCAAAGGCAAAGCTATTCTGAGAGAACTCACCTCTGAGAACAGCGATTGGGATTCTCCACTACCCAAAGAGATGGAGGAAGCTTGGAACTCGTGGAGAGTATCTTTGTCAGAGCTGTCCAGTTTTTCCATTCCAAGAGCTTATACTAAGATTTCTCCATCAGCAGCTGTTAGAAGAGAATTGTGTGTCTTTTCAGATGCATCAACTAAGGCCATCGCCGCAGTGGCATATCTAAAAGTCACAGATGCCTTAAAGAACAATGACATTGGGTTTGTAATGGGGAAAGCCAAACTTACCCCCCGTCCTGAGCACACAGTGCCAAGGCTTGAACTTTGTGCAGCAGTGCTTGCTGTGGAACTAACAGACTTGATTTCAGCAGAATTAGACCTCCAGCTTGATGCAGTAACCTATTGGTCAGATAGTAAAGTGGTTTTGGGCTACATCTATAATGAAACTAGGCGGTTTTATGTGTATGTGAGCAACCGAGTACAACGTATTCGAAGGTCTTCTCATCCAGACCAATGGCACTATGTGCCAACAGACCAGAATCCAGCAGACCATGCAACCCGTTTTGTTTCTGCATCATGTTTACAGAGCACCAATTGGCTAAGTGGACCCAAATTTCTGCTTAAGTCAGAAGCAGGTACCTCACAAGGTTGTTATGACCTTGTTGATCCCAGCTCAGACCCAAACCTTCGTCCTCTTGTGTCCACTTTAAGCACAACGACATCATCTAAACAGCTTGGTTCCAAACGATTCACCAAATTCTCATCCTGGAGGTCTTTAACTGGTGCAGTTACTCGTCTTATTCATGTAGCACATAGCTTCCAGAGAAGAGTGAAGAGAAGTAGTTCTTGTAGAGGCTGGCATTACTGTAAGGCAGAATTCACAGTGGAGGAATGCGATAAGGCTCCAGCCACCATCATTCGGGCAGTACAACAAGAGGTTTACAGCCAAGAGATCAAATGCATACAAAAGCAAGAAAAGATCTCAAAGAGTAGTCCGCTTTGTATTCTGGATCCTTTCATTGATGCACAAGGTCTTCTGAGAGTTGGAGGGCGTCTTCACAAGTCAAACCTTACTCAAGGTGAGAAAACTCCTTTGATAATTCCTGGCAAGCATCACATAGCCATCTTGATTGTTAGGCACTACCACGAGCATGTTCACCATCAAGGACGTCACTTTACTGAAGGAGCTGTTAGGTCAGCTGGTTTTTGGATAGTTGGTGGAAAGCAAAGAGTGAGAAGTGTGATTCACCAGTGTGTAACTTGTAGGCGACTCAGAGCTCCATTCAGTGTTCAAAAAATGGCAAGCCTTCCAGCAGACCGTCTTTCAACAGATCCTCCCTTTACCAATGTTGGACTGGACGTGTTTGGTCCTTGGAGTGTTTCCTCACGACGGACAAGAGGAGGGTTTTTGCACAGCAAGAGGTGGGCTGTAATTTTTACATGTATGAGTGTGAGAGCTGTTCATATTGAAGTCATAGAATCGCTTGACACATCCAGCTTCATCAATGCCTTTAGACGGTTTATTGCTGTCCGTGGACCTGTTAGAAATATCCGTTCAGATCACGGCACAAACTTTGTCGGTGCATGCAAAGACTTAAAGATACCTTCAAATCTGGATCTCAAATCTGTAAAGACATATCTGTCAGACCTAGGTTGCACTTGGACATTTAATCCTCCACATGCTTCCCATTTTGGTGGATCATGGGAAAGAATGATCGGGCTTGCAAGAAAAATTCTCGACTCCATGTTTTTCCAGTTGAAAGACAAGCTTACTCACGAAGTGCTAGTGACCTTCATGGCAGAGGTAGCAGCTATTATCAATGCCAGGCCTCTTGTTCCCTTGACAACGGACCCTGATGAGTCATTTATACTTACCCCAGCAGCTCTTCTCACACAAAAGGTGAATACTGTTATTGCACCAGCAGGAGAGTTTGGAGCTTCAGACCTTTACAAGCGCCAGTGGCGGCAAGTTCAACATCTCTCCAATACATTTTGGGATAGATGGCGGAAACAGTTTTTGCCAACCCTACAAGCACGCAAAAAATGGCAGTCTGTTCACACAAATATCCAACAAGGCAGTGTTGTTCTCCTTAAAAACAGTCAAGTACCACGAAATCAATGGCCTCTTGCACTGGTAACACAGACTTTTCCTAGTCAAGACGGGAAGGTGCGTCAGGTTGAGGTCAAGGTCATCAAACCTGAACGGTCTGCCCTTTTTCTTAGGCCTGTTACAGAGATTGTACTTCTACTTTCTCCAGATTCTAATATTAATGAATCTTAATTATTAAGTGATGTGTAACTCACATCAGACGGGGAGTGTTTTGTCACTGTTGTATATAATTGAGTAGTGGCCCCTTTAAGAAAAGTGTAAGTAGGGAGTTGTCAGGTGACCTGTACTCAGAGGCAGTCAAGCAGAGACAGAGAGTAGCGTGTTCGGCTTTCTTTGCAGCGAAATCTGCGATATTTGAGTACTCCTTGCTTGTAGTAGTATTGTGGGTATATGTTTATTGTTTCATTAATACCTACATGTGTTTTGAAAGTATTGACAGCACTTAATTAAGTGTTAAGTTCTTTCTTAAAAAAAAATAAATAATAATATTTCTGACTAGGTTAGCTTTTTTTTTACAGTTCATAGAGTGCTAACACTACATGTACAACAGTGCAAAAAATAAGGTTTTGGTAACTGTCTGTTAAATGTTAGTGAATATGTTATATTTGTAAAAGTGCTACAGTTAAAATGAGAACATTTAATTTATTTCTTTGAGCATTTGTTTAGCTGTGCATTTTACACAGAAGTTTAATTGGATTATTCTTTTGTACTTTTAAACATTTCAGTTTCACCTTTCTTGTAAATATCAATAAACCTGTGGACAAGGAGAGTCTCGTCTTCAGAGTCTTGATGTTAGGAAAGTGTTTATCTGGCTGTCAAGTTATATTCAGGACATATACCGAGGGCAGCACAATAGACATGACATTTATAAAGTTTTACAAATTTTAGATATTGTGCAAAACATACACACACACACAAACACCTACATGCATTTGTTTGCATTCATATACAACATTTCATGTTACAATAAAAAAAATGCCCTATTATAGCACGGTTTCAGTGATAAATATAGAAGTAAAAATTCTCTCAAACTTGACAGCACATTAATTTAAAATACGTAAAAAGCTGTTTAAATGTCAAAGAATAGTCAAGCTTGCTAAAACAGATTATTGGATATCAGACAATCAGCGTAATAATCAAACACCACACTCCAGTTAGCATTAAAGTCCTTCTCACATTACCTTCACACCGCTGGGCAGGGTTTAACAGAGAAAAGCAGAAAATAATCCTTTATAGTGGTCTTCTAATCTATAAAACTAAACACTTTGCCAAACTCTGATAAGCGCCTTCAAACTCCATCACACTCTGGACCAGTTCCATGGAGAAGTAAGATTAAAGCATTTTACCAATCAATACTGTCCCTATCACACGGTTTGATGGAATACCACAGAAATTTACTGAATAGGAAGTTAATGGGCATGTGGAGCGGGTGATGGAGGTGAACGTGTGGAGGTGGCGTTCTGCAGCTGAAAAGCACATCACTTTTCTAGTCTGATTCATTTACTGCTGTTCCATGACTGACCTGAAGTCCTGCTACTGGCACAGTCTTTACCTGCGGCAGGATGAAGGTAACGTGTAGGAAATGAGAGCGTCGTAGGAGCAGTGTTTATTTTACCTTCAGAAACACACTTATACATGCACAAATCACACAAGAAAGTAATTAAGCACAATACACACAATCACACTTGAGATTTTAATGTATCACTAGCTAAAAAATAATATAGTTATTAACAAACTATCCAGGCGACAGTTACAGAACATCCTACACAGTCAGAGAAATGCAGACGTATGACCTGCAGCAGATTTTTGTGTTGCAGGACATTACAACATCAACCTGCTGCTCAGCTCTTTACTTCCTATTAGACATACTGTAAATATCAGGAAGGATCCAGTGTGATTGATAGGTATTTACCCACCACCATCTTTTAAATCAAAATGAACTTAACGGAGATTGTGAATTCACATCAAACCCATACATCAAGTTAAGTCAAGTGGCTTTTATAGTTATTGTATTCCTCTACAACCGGCACGCTACACCGTGAAACGCAGCAACGCTTTTCCAGGATTCTCCAGTGCTAAACGAAACTTGTGCAAACAATGCAAGATGGTACAATGACTACTAAAAACAAAATAATAGGCATAGAAAAAATCTGGAGTGATGGACACAGGGACATGAGGATCTTCAGGACTGTAGTCTTCTGGACATGCATCTGGATTGAGGTAACGCACTACAAACAGACTATGTACAGTTACACTGCTAGTAATTCATAGCATGTTCCGTTCAACAGCACAGTCTAGGCGTCTAGACCTTTAACCATCTCTCTTTCCTTTCTGTTAAAGATTATAAATATTATGACGCCTGCAGGATCTCCTGCTGATCCGCAGGTCTGAACTGGTTTAGGTCCTATCTAGGTCCTGTTCAATTATTAATAGAACTTTTTCTGTTAGTCTTGGAGATCTTGAGTCATCATCAGCTCCTCTGACATATGGGGTCCCACAGGGGTCTATCCTTGGACCCCTTCTTTTCTCGTGGTATCTGTTGCCGCTCGGCTATATCCTGAGAAATCATGGCATCTCCTTTCACTGCTATGCAGATGATGGTCAAATTTATCTCTTGTTAAAACAAAACAACTGGATGACATAAAGACATGGTTAGCCCAAAATCTTTTTAATTTTAACTATAAAAGACAGAGGTTTTGGTATTTGGTCCTGGTGCCAGGCGTAGAGTTGCACCTCTGGATTTAGGAGATTTGGAGCAGTATGTTAAACCTACAGTGTTGAATTTAGGGGTTATTTTTAATCACGGCCTTAAATTTGATAAACAGATTAGTGCTGTGGTTCGATCCAGTTTCTTTCAGTTAAGGCAATTGGCAAAACTTAAACCTGTTTTGTCCTTTAGGCTGTTCGAAATAGCCATCTACGCCTCCATCACGACTGATTACTGTAATGCTCTGTATTTTGGGGTTTCTCAGGCAGCATTACATCGGCTACAGCTGATCCAAAACTCTGCTGCTCGACTATTAACGTCTACGCGTAAATAAGAACATATCTCTCCAGTTCTGTCTTCTCTTCATTGGCTCCCGATAACGAATAAATTTTAAAATTCTTTTAGTCATGTTTAAATGTTTACATGGCCTCGCCCCGCCCTACCTCTCGGATCTGCTCCAGCCCTATGCCCCACCCCCGTCTCTCAGATCATCAGATAAACGTTTGCTGATGGTACCCAAGACCAAATGCAAGCTCAGGGATGATCGGGCATTCTCTGTGGTGGCTCCCAAATTATGGAATGACCTACTATTGACCTTTCTTCAGGCCACATTACTGAGGGTGTTTAAGTCCCATCTAAAAACAAAAAAAAAAACTCTAAAAACTTTGGCATTTAAACTAAAATGAGATGTTGATTTTACACATTGTTTTGATTAAATATGTGTGTGATGTGACTTTAATTATTTTCCTTTTAAATATTATTAAATATTTATTATTTTTATTATTATTATTTTGTTTTTGTTTTTTTAGATTAGATTTTTTTATTATTTATGTGAAGCATAAATACATTGAGTTGAGTCTGGAGCACACAACCACATGGAGGTAATGTTTCAGGACCCTGAGCTTTAGCATCAGGATACATTTAACCTAGAAATCATGCCCTAAGACCAGCATAGCAGGGGAACAAAAGAACTCCAGCTAAAGGCTTCTTTTTAACCGATCTTCTAAAGTCTACTTAAGCTTTCAATAAAGCAGTGAAGGCCCTCAGGGATCTTCTCTACAGTGAGTCCCTGCTCAGTCATCTCCTAGACCTAGACCTCCGAACAACAGGATCAGATCACAAATGACCAAACAAGACCAAAAAAATATTAGAATAATATGACAATTAGGTGATATTATAGGTTTTTTTTTTAGGTTACTTTTACGATAACAAGCATGTTTTAGTACTAAGTTTACTTCATCAAAACTCTTCACACTTTAAGATGTATGCTCTCATGCATAAATGCATGAGAGCATATATCTTTCAAAATTTATTCTGGACCTGATGAGTCCAGACTGAGCCTATTCCAGAGTGATGGGCGTGTCAGGGTGAGAAGGGAAGGACATGAAGCGATGCTCCCATCATGCATAGTGTCCACTGTACAAGCCTCTGGAGACAGTGTTATGATCTGGGGTTGATCAGTTACTCAGGTCTAGACTCTATGGGGCGATAAAATGAAGTCAGCTGACCACCTGAATGTACTGAATCACCAGAGGATCACATCTATGGAGGGTTTCATCCCTGATGGAACAGACATACTCCAGAGTGTGAGAGAGCGACTCTGGGAGCATGAGGAATCATTTTCACATGTGAACTGGACACCACAGTGTGTGTGTAGTCAAAGCTAAAGGCGACTGAATGAAATCTTAGAGTGAGTACCTTTTTTTGGTAGTTTGTGAGATACATCATCTACCACTTTACACAACTGAGTTGTGAGAATGCCCAGTTATTGGCATTATGTGTACTTCACATGTGTTTCCGCTACACAGCAGTTGCCTGGGTGTCTAGAAGAGGAAAAAAACACAATATGCCGATGATATTAAAAAATTTTAATGATCAAAACTGATTTTAAATTTTTATTAATCAATTGCGATGTTTCACATTTCCTCTTTTTGTTTGCACGCTGCTCATATACACACAAAATGAGGACTAACTTGCATCTTGGAACATAAACATGAAATCACCCTTTCTTTACACTTCTATACTTATATATTTTTATACCTTACAGTTTACAATTATACTGTGTACAGTGTGTGAAAAATTATATTTGCAATTTTTGTAAATTTCCAACATAAATTTTTATTGTATTTTTATTGAAAATTGGTGCAGTGGTTATCACCGTGGCCTTGCACCTTAAGGGCCCAGTTTCAATTCCTGCACATTCCTACACAGGGACCGGGTTCAATTTTGTGGAACGTGGAGTTTGCATGTTCTCCCCGTGCTTGGTTGGTTTCCTCCGGGTACTTCGGTTTCCTCCCACAGTACAAAAACATGTACAGATCTGTCCAAATTGCCTATAGCATGCGTGTGTGTGTGTGTGTGTGTGTGTGTGTGTGTGTGTGTATGTTTGTGTGCCCGATGATGTACTGGCACCCTGTCCAGGGTGTTTCCCACCTCATGCACTAAGTTCCCTGGCATAGGCCGCACCCCCATGACCCTGTAGGCAGGATAAAGCAGTATAGACGAGGGAAAATTGTACTTTTAATTTAATTGTAATCGCTAATGCAATCTTTTTTTTTTTTTTTGGTCACAAAGAGTCTATAAGCATTTTATTGCGTATCACAGTGTGTATGGTTGTGTTCGTGACAAAAAACATTATTTGAATTTAGTGAGAAATCAACTGATCATCGACTATAATTAACAATAATCTTGTCAATAATTTTTACTCAATGACTTTGTAATACAGTTTTTCTCGGCTTGCTCACCAGGGACTATCTGTCCATTTTAATTCATACACATTCACATTTCATACAAACTTAAATAATTTTTTTGATTGTGTAAAGCTGCTTTGTGACAATGACAATAGTTAAAAGCGCTATACAAGTAAAATTAAATTGAATTTTTAAATGTACTTTAATTTTGTGTTTCTGTTTGTTTTGCCATTTTGAAACCGCAGTGTAACTGTATAGGTAAAAATATGGCAGAAATAAGTCATACTGGAAAATGCTGCTGCAAAAGTCATTAATTTCCTATATATATATCATAATAATGTATCACATTACAGATGCAATAAAGTGACAATACTTATTTTTTCTGTGTATTGAAAATGTGTGTTTATGCAAAAAAAAGGAAAAAAAAGAAAAAATTTTGTCAAAGATAAAAAAAAAGCAGCTAGTAATGCCACATGTTCTTAGTGTTATTCTTTTATGAGCGATGGAGTGATGTTGTTGAGATGCGTTTAGAATAAGAAGAATGTACTGATTTTGAGACACTTATGATGTGTTTTGCTCACTTATGCATTCTGCATGCAGGATTAACTTCTGTGTGAGCTGCGGGCGGGAAATGAAAACTGTTCCAAGATGGCGCCAGTGAGCCAGTCCGACCTCTTTTTATTTTGTTTTTGTCTTTTAAGTTAATTCTCAGTAACTTTAAACCGGCAAATTCATCACAATTGAGTGCGCTTGGTATGATAGAGATACTCTTATTTCTATTGGCTTACGATGTACTTACAATTTGAAGTTTTTAACTCCAGATCCGAGCTGGGCGAGTGAGATCCTGAGGGAGAACAAAGGACATGACACGAAGCGGCGTCCCCGAGGGAAACGAGTCGGCGTCAGGAACAGGCTGAGAGCCCGTGCACACTGCACACCACTGCCTAGCAGCGTGGTAACGTACAGTCACTGGAGAACAAACTCGATGACTCCAGGGCCAGGGTAAAGTTCCAGGGAGACATTCGGGACTCCAATCTCCTCTGCTTCACCGAGAAGAAATGGCTGAACCCAGTGGTGCCAGACCTCGACAATCAGCCGACAAGTTCTTCTCGGGTTCACTACATGGAAAGAACACGGAACTTGGGGAAGTCAAGGGGTGGCGTGTGTTTAATGATAAACAGCAGCTGGTGCAATAGCACGGGCAATGTTCCTCTCGCACTCTCCTGCACACCCAACCTGAAACTATTGACCATCAAATATCATCCTTTTTACCTTCCTTTCATAAATCTTTCATAATCAACGCTATTTTCGAGCTGCATGAGGCACTCGCACAGTACCAGACATAACACCAAACTTTTATCAGCATAGCGCCTGCCCTACCAGGGGCACTGTTTGGGAAATCCAACCACCCTGCCATCTTCCTCATGCCAAAATCTAAACAAAGGCTCAAACAGGAAGTTCCGATTCAGAGGTAGGTCACACTTGATGATACAGACTGGGACATGTCCCGGAACAGCTTGCACAACGTATTTTTGTATTTTATTTGAGATCTTGCACCGCTACCTACAACGTGGGACTTGCATCAGGGGGACATGGACCCGTACAAGGCTGCATCATATATGACTGGAAGGTGGTGAAAGAGGCGAAGCAGCGCTACAGGAGGAAACTAGAGTCACAACTCTAACAGAATGACTCTAGGAGCCTGTGTCAGGGACTAAGAACAGTAAAGGACTATAAAGCACCAACATCCGGCACGAAGAACGCAGACATGACTCTGGCAGATGAGCTGAACACATTCTTTGCTCACTTTAAGGCTGCAGTTAAAGACGCTACCGATGCTAATGCCAGTGGCGCCATAGGCTGCAGACAGGAAGACACTGCCAGCACCGGAAACACGTTCATCATCTCCGAGCATGATGTGAGGAGAGCCATCAGGAGAGTGAACACAAGGAAAGCAGTAGGTCCAGACGGCATCTCATGTCGTATTCTCAGAGCCTGCGCAGACCAACTAGCACCTGTGTTTACAGAGATATTCAACCTCTCTTTATTCCAGTCGTTGATCCCCACATGCTTCAAAGAGTCCATCATTGTTCCTGTTCCAAAGAAACCCCATCCTGCTTCTCTCAATGACTATCGCCCTGTAGTCCTCACCTCAGTAGTGATAAAGTGCTTTGAACGACTGGTCAGAGACTTCATCATTTCCTCACTACCTGACACACTAGATCAACAGCAGTTTGCATACCGCCCGAACCGTTCTACGGATGATGCCATCTCTCATCTCCTCCACACATTACTCACTCACCTGGACACTCGAAAGGGAAATTATGTTAAAATGTTCTTTGTAGACTACAGCTCAGCATTTAATACTATAATTCCTTTCAAACTCACCACCAAGCTGGAGCACCTGGGACTCAGCTCATCTTTGTGTAAGTGGATCTCCAACTTCCTAACTGGCAGACCACAGGCAGTAAGGATGGGTGGACATGTCTCAGACTCCCTCACGCTCAGCACTGGAGCCCCCCAGGGTTGTGTTCTGAGCCCCCTGCTGTACTCTTTGTACACCTACAACTGCGTAGCCACTAAACCACTACGAACTCCACTACCATCATTAAGTTTGCTGATTGCTGATGATACTGTCATGGTGGGCCTCATCTCTGACAATGACAAGACAGCCTACCTGGAGGTGGTTGGAAATCTAATGAGCTGGTGCCAGAGAACCAATCTCCTCCCGAACTTCAGCAAGACAAAGGAGTTGAAAGTGGACTTTAGTACTAAGCAGAAGAGGAACTACCAGACCCCCGCCATCAACAAGAGCCCAGTGGCGAGAGTGGACAGCTTCCGATACCTTGGTGTTCACATCACGCAGGACCTGTCATGGTCCTGTCACATCAACACCGTGGTGAAAAAGGCCCAGCAGCATCTCTACCGCCTCATCTCTACCGCGTGAGAGACTTAAGACTGCCCTCAAAGGTGCTTAGGGACTTCTACTCCTGCACCATAAAGAGCATGCTGACGGGAAACAGCTCAACCTGGTTCAGGAACAGCACCATAAAGGACAGATGAGTCCTACAGAAGGTGGTTTGATCATTTGTACCAAGCTCCCTGACCTTCAATTGATCTACAACCAGTGGTGCTGGAACTAAGGCCAGGAAGATCGTAAAAGACCTCAGCAATGTCATGTTCTCTCTGTTGCGGTCAGGAAAGCAATTCTGCTTCATGAGGGCCAACACAAAGAGACTAAGGAGGAGCTTCTTCCCGCAGGCTATATGAGCTCTCATCACAACACCACATAGGACCTAACACTCACTTTACTAGGACACACACATATGGTCACACATGGAACATTTGCACATTTTGCACACTGTGAACTTGAACTGCATAGTTGCACATTATCGTGCCAATAACTGGACTCGGTTCTACACTGCACTACATTACATTTCTATTCTATTTTATTTTACTATACATATTTTTCTATTTTTTATTATATATTATTTAACATTTTTATATTTCTATCTTAGTCCTCTATTTTATTTTCATTGCTGCATATTATGTACATTTAAAAGTTTTTTTTTTATTCTTTAATTTTTTGTAAAATTTAGGTCAACAGCAGTCGTATTGTAAGGGTTCGCCACTAGAGGGAACTGTTTTTGTTTTTGTAGTTTTGTTTTGCAGACTCAGTTTTCCCGAAGGCACCTCTGTCAGGTGATGCGGGAGCCCACCTGATCTGAGGCAGGTCATTAAATCTTCTTTAAATAGCTAGTTAGTCTGGGAAACTGGGTCGAGCATTGTTGGTTTATAATCACTTTCATGTAAGTGTGTTTCCCCATTTGTTATCCTAGTGTATTTAGCTACAGGATAGCTAATTGTCTGTGGGGCTAGGTACATGTTTAGCTAAGTGAACGTGTAGCTAATTGCCATGCTAAGCTACTTGCTATGGTTAGCTAGTTATTAGGTTTAAGCTAAGACCAAGTGTAGCTGATAGCCAGGGTTAGCTAGTTATTATGTTTAGCTAATAGCTGTGCTTAGATGATTGCCATGTCTGTGTCCCTAGTCTGTGTCTCCAGTCTCTGTGTTCCTTGTCCTCTGGTCCCTCCTTGTCTCTGTGCCTGTCTTGTCCCGTGCCAGCTCCATGCCTATAGCCTATGCACTGTATGTTTAGTCATAGAGCTTATGTTTCGTCATAAAGTCTCAGTCCTGTGTGTCATGTCCTAGAGCCTCTGTTTACGGTTGAGTGAGTTTGTTTGTTCCTTTGTTGGTTTTGTTTTTTCAGTGTTCATGTTTTATGTTTAAAAAAAAAAAAAAAAAAAAAACTCTGCGCCTATGCCTGCCCGTTTGTGCCCGCGGCAACTACAACAGCCAGAACCACCCGGATCATGACGCGTATAAGGATTTCACTTCATATCATACTTTGTATAACTGTATGTGACGGATAAAATTTGTGTTTTTAAAAAAAAAATATTTAGTATTGAGCCATGCTTACAAGCAATTGTGGGGGAAAAAAACTCCAATAAATAAGCAGATATGTGTTTGAGGACAAAGTGAGAGATTTTGAAAACATTATAAAATATTATGAAGTAATCAAATGCACACAGTAAAAGTATCTGTTCTGTAAAGTGGAGAGTAATGGAAGTTTATTCAGGTATTGGATTTCAGAATGTTACAAATTTTCATTATTGACACCAAAGTGACATCGGAGCAGTCGATGAATGTTCTGTCTCGTTCTCGTTCGTTCCTGATTAATGCTCCAGAGAGAAACTTGGCAGTTGTAGAGATACAACTAACGGAAAACGTTCAGCCTTGGTGAGACATTTCCATATGGAAATTACTGAAGTGCTAACACTTTTACACAACTCTCCTGAGAGACGAGAGCTCACATTAGTGCAGGCTATAAGACACCACACAACTAGATATTAAAAACAAACAGAAGAACATGCTGTTGGCGTCCAGTTGAGCTTCTCCGAGCAGGTGTTTGCAGCAGACCACATTGCCTATCTTGTCCTGAGGCCTGAAAACTACGTGATAACAGAGCCTGAATATGAGTGTGCGAATTAAAATGATTACCCCTCCAAACACACACAGTCAGTTCCTCTACTCAGCATCCAGAAGCTCAATCACTCAAACTCAAAACTTTCCAAACACCAACTATTACATGTAATTATTTGTTAGAGTATTTTTCTGACTGTAGTTACATTTATTGTGATTTAATTAATAAAGTACTCTATCTCTCTAATTCCTGTTTTCACTTTCGTTATAGCAGCTGTAAACAGGCTTCCGTTCAGCGTCTCTCTTTTTCTTTCTATTGCATTAATAAGACAAAAGTGGCAGTTTGCCATGTGACTGAGAAACAGAAACATCTACGTGTAAAGAACTTCAGCAGATTGACGATCTCACACACACTTTATCAGTGAAGCGTGCACTGTACACGTCCCTGTGAATGATCTGTTACTATGGAAACAATCATGTACCATAACGAGCGCATTAATATAAACCTGTCAGAGCTGTTCTCTGCTGACCGTGTGTGTGTGTGTGTACCTTTAGAACAGCGCTGTATCGGTGGTGATGTCAGTCTGCAGTGAGCAGTGTGTTCTGTGGATTTATTGGTGCTTCTGGACCTACATAACCAACATCTTAAAAGCCCTAATCTTAACCCTAACCCTAACCCTAGCTGTGTCAATAAAACTGAAGTAAGATCGGCTCGTTTCTCTAAACCTCAGTGTATTAAACTCATTTCTCGACTTTATTCATCAGAAATTCTGTTTTTATTTCAGTCTAAAAATTTACAGAATCTCATCACACACTATTAAATATGGAGTGTCAGAAAAATACTGCTCTGTCTGTGTGTGTGTGTGCGTGTGTGTATTTTTATCATGCACATCACATTACTGAATTAATAATCTGTTTACTGTTAAATGTTTACAATAGACAATGCTAACGCTTCGTCCACAATTTGTAAAAAGTTAATCTCACTTGAGTTGGATTATGAGGAAAAGAACGGAGGAGCGGCGGCTCATCACACACACACACACACACACACACACAGATAATAAAAGAGAGTGTTTCTTTAACTTGTGTTCTTTATCTGGTTTAGGGGTGAAACTGCTGTATCAGACACACACACACACACACAGTGTCACAATAATTGCATGATCACTTAATTACCATACAATAATCACTTACATTACTATAATTATTGCTGGCTCTTGGTTTCATGCCTGTAAGCAGAGTAAAGCTGAGAAACATCTCTATTACACACTAATTTTCTGACTTTATTCACTTAAATTATATAAATTACATTTAAATTATTATTCTCAGTTAAACTACTAATTTATCTATATAATATATCTAAACTGCTACACTCTGTTAGTGTAAAAACTGTGATTATGTCCTATTACTCAAAATGTGTTCTAAATTATTTCATACATAAAAATAGCTTATGATCATAAAATTTATTTTCTGTTTCAATAAATAATGATGTGAATTATTACAGTGTAAAAAGATGAAAGTGTAAAATATTTAGAATATTTATTCACATTGTGTTTGATGATTATTCATATGTCAAATGTTTTGCTAGTGATAATCCTAAAATCTGTAAACCCCAGTAAATGCCATGTTAAATTTTTGATCTACTGTGTGAGTAAGAAGGTAAAACTGGAATATTAAAACCGTACTGGGAGCAGCTCTGAGTGGGTGTGGCCTTTAAAGCCCAACCTTAAAATGGGAGTGTTTGTGTTCTTACAACGTTCTACCATCTCGTACACAACTGAAGCCTTTAGGCTGATCGTGTAGGTCGATAAAATAAATAAATAAATAAATAAATAAATACCGCTACTAAAACTGAGCTCCAGCTTCAAATTCATTCCATGGAGAAAAATCTATAAGCCACGGCTGATTGGAGGACTCGAGGGTACATCATCCTTCTCCATCAAAATGTAATGCAACACCAGCGCTGAGTATTTCTGGGCGAAAAAAAAAAAAGGTTTGACTCCCATTAGACAGGACTAAAAATGTCCTCGCTCAGCCGAGGGACGTTCAGTGATTAGACTGCAAACTTCAGCTGCATTTGAGCTTCAGGCAAAATCTCTGCATCACTCACACTCTAACTGTGCAATTACACTAAGAAAAGCTCTTGAGTTCTGAGTAATGTATAAATATCTAACTCACTGTCTGACCTTGTACAGTCAGAGATCAGCGAGGCCGTGATTCTGCTCCACTTCCTCACCTCAGTGTTTATAATATTTTATTTCTATTTTTTAATCCTGATAAAACAGAAGTTCTAGTCATAGAACCGAATGCAGCTAGGAGTAAGATTCTAGATCACTCTGTAACTTTAGATGGCCTTTCTGTTCCATCAAATGCAACAGTGAAAGACCTTGGTGTGATTATAGATTCCAGCCTTTCATTTGAAGCACATGTAGATAATATTACCAGGATAGCATTCTTTCACCTCAGAAATATTGCCAGGATAAGAAATTTATTGTCGCTAAACGACGCAGAAAAACTAGTTCATGCTTTTATCACCTCTAGGTTGGACTATTGTAATGCCTTACTGTCTGGTTGTTCAGCTAGATGCATAAATAAGCTTCAGCTAGTCCAGAATGCAGCAGCGAGAGTCCTCACTAGAACCAGAAGATATGAGCACATCACCCCTATCTTATCTTCACTCCATTGGCTCCCTGTGAAATTTCGCATTGATTTTAAAATACTACTCTTGACGTATAAAGCATTAAATGGTCTCGCGCCGCAGTACCTGAGCGAACTGCTAGTGTCTTACGATCCGCCACGCCTACTTCGATCAAAGGATGCAGGCTGCTTGTCAGTACCGCGTATTATGAAAACTACAGCAGGGGGCGGAGCTTTTTCTTACAAAGCCCCAAAGTTATGGAATAGTCTTCCAAATAGTGTTCGGGACTCAGACACAGTCTCAGTGTTTAAGTCCAGGCTAAAAACCTATTTATTTAGCCAAGCATTTTTATAAATAGATTAGCCTTAGGTAAAGGAGCAGATCTGGGGGACTCATGGACGTAGAGTATTATGGTGAACTGGTATGTTTGGATGCTGTCTTCCTCACTCTCATTGATCACTCAGGTTTGCTGACGGTGAGGTGATTGTTTGCTTTACATCTCAGTTCCCCCTCATGTCTGTGTTTCCTTCTGGCTCCTCCCTTTTAGTTATGATGTCATAGTTAGTCCTGCCGGAGTCTCTGCTTGCACTCTACAGTTAATATACATTCACATTATACATTGTGTGACTGTGACCAGACCTAACTGCCATCTCTCCTCTTCTGCTCTCTCTCTTGTTCCTTCTCTCCCTCTCTCTCTCTGTCGAGCTACACATGTCGTTCCTATCTGACCCATCCTGGTGCCCCGCTTCTGGTTGGAGATCTCGTCACGTGTGTCTCTTTGGGATGCGTCTGGTGTCTGGGGACGGTTTCACTGTTATAGCTGAACTGCCTCCCACCCTACACACAGTATGAGTGCAGATCAATCCCTGCTATCCGTTATCACCCAGATGAGGATGGGTTCCCTGTTGAGTCTGGTTCCTCTCAAGGTTTCTTCCTATTACCATCTCAGGGAGTTTTTCCCTCAGCACCGTCACCCTCGGCTCGTTCATCAGGGACGCTCTGATTATTCTAATTCACACACACTCACATCTCATACAAACATAAATAGTTCTTTTGATTCTGTAAAGCTGCTTTGCGACAATGAAAATTGTTAAAATAAATACACAAATAATAATTTTATACAAACGAAGTGTTCAAGACTCCGACAGCACAGTTTCTTTAAGACAGAATTGACGTTAAGTGTCGAAGACACACCCCCAGGCTCCGCCCACTTATAATACAATAATACAATATTTCTGAAAACATTTCTCTGATTTATTGCATCTCATTTACAGATTAAAACATTTACTGTTTTGGATGAAAAAAGACTGATGTGAACCTGTGCATGTCTGTTGTGTGTGTGTGTGTGTGTGTGTGTGTGTGTGTGTTAGACACTGTTTATCACAGGTGATGATCAGGGTGTTACTATATGAGCAGTAATAACTTAATGGTAAATTTCACTTTTTGATGTTGGTGTCCAGCTGCCAGAGACTCAAAACATCTTCATTACACTTCAGCATTTCTGTGTAAAGAACGCAACATCATCAGGGACATCTTTAATGTCTTTGCGTCCAGGAGGAGATACAGGAACATTCACACCAGTTTCTTCCCCACAACCGTATAATGTACAGTTTTGATCCAATCAAGCATAATATTTGTAGATGAAGCAACAAAACTCCGCCCCTTTTGTTGCCAAGTGGAGAGAAAAAATCTCTGTAGACTCTGGTTAAAACATATACATTTTTGTAAACGCTAGAAGATTGTTTGTGTCATGGTTCCATGCACTTCCTGTTTTACCCACCATTTCACCTTCCTTCCCTAACACACACACACACACACACACACACACAGTTACCCAGTTGGTTTCTCCCTCTGCTTCAGCATGGGGCTCCTAATTAGCTGCACCTGTGTTCAATTACCTCAATTAACTCTGCTCTCTCCTTCAATAATTAAACCAAACTCAGGTCTCAGTCACTTTGCCAGATTGTCTCCTGACCTGCTCTCTGCCGCTCCGTTTTCAATCCTGTCTGCTGCCTAAGTAGATACATACACACACACATATATATATATATAGTGTATGTGTGTGTTATGTACTGTACTTAGGTTCCAGTGCAGCATCTCAGTCAATCCACAATCTGCTGTGTTCTGCCCACAGCTCGATCTGCTTCCAGCCTTTACTCCTGAGCACAGCGAGCATCTCCAGTCCTCCCACAGCGAGCATCTCCAGTCCTCCCACAGCCTCTACAGCAGGCTCTCCACGTTACTGTGTGTCATGCAGCAGAAACGATTAACTAATCGAAAGGCCTAATTTAAGGTGTTTCCTGATTCACAGCAACAACTACAGAAAACATTTGACATTAAAAGCTGCGTGTACACTCACAGCAACACTTGGAATAAAGTTACGTTAATCAATTAACAAAACTAAGAAGGTAGCAAAAGAGCAAAAATATTAAACTTTTTGTTTCCAGCACCAGGATGTTGGCGATGGACCCTTTAGGTGCAGGGATTTGTGGGAGTTTGGGGGCGGGGTCAGGGGCCTGTGCGTGGTGGGCTGTGATGCATTATTAATTTGATTAAGTGATTTGTGCTGGGTTCAAATTCAGTAGGCCTGAGAGAAAGCCTCTAGTGTTCAGTTACCACATAACAACAGCAGGGAAAAACAACCTCTCTTACTCTCCTGGGTCCTAAAAAACTAACGTTCCATCAGTATTAAAAGGAAAGTTTGTAATTAATACAATAATTGAAAAGTGACACTTTTTTTTGAGAACTAGAGACCTTCACTGACCTTCGGCTTTAATGTGTCCCCACTGTCCTCGATCATCTTTATGTAACAGCGTTTTATCTGTGTATATCTGTGTCTGTACATATAGCGGAATAAAATGCTTCTGTTTGTCATTTTACATTTTTGTTCTTCTCTACCTGAACCTCGATTTTAAGGCTGAACAGATTTTTTTAAAGAAGATCACAGTGAGGAGATTAAACAGTAAAAATTGGTAGAAGGATGTGATTAATACACGTCTGAAAAGGAATTTAAATGTTAAAACACTTATGAAGACATTTTAATGGTAGCTGAAATTTGTGAATAATTCCCCAAATAACACAAACCTCTTCCTCTTCCGAGCTCTAATGCACGTCACCGCTCAGAGCTGCACTGTGTGGGTAATGACCGGAACAAACACAAACGCTTCTACAGAAAACATTCAGGATTTTCCCAGAAGGAACAATTTTTCTGCACCCAAATTTAATTTAAGTATTTAATATTTTACCCATTATTTTATTAACAGTTTATATACCTTTATTGCCAACTGTAGTTTTTTGTTCTTAGCGTTTCACTAGTAACTTCTGGTCAGCTGTCACAATGAGATCTACAACCTGTCTTTGTGTTACTGTCTCGACTGTCTGCTGGATATCTGGAACTAACTTTGTGATCAAAAAGTATCCATCCATCCATCCATCTATCCATCCATCCATCCATCTATCCATCCATGCTAATAGGAACGCCTGTACACCATTTCTGTAAATTAATGGTCTATAAGAGGTGTAATTGGATACACATTTAAATTCATCCCCTTCTGTACAGACCGTTTGGTTCCATGCGCTTTGTGATCTGAGATTTACAAAAAAAAAATCTGCAGGAAAATCAAGCAGCACTTAGCTGAGGACTGATCTTATATTAAAAGTTAACATTACTTTAGGGATATGGAATGTGTAGAGGATTGGGCTTTGTTCAGGCTCTTGACTTGCAATCCTCAGGGTATCTGCGTGTTGAAGAAGCATGTCTCCAAGCCGATCTGCTGGAAGCTGCTGCAAGGATTTCCAGCAGTGTCATCACTGTGCATTCCTATCTGATGTCGAGCGAGCTCTTCAATCATCTTGCATTTGCATCCTCCTTCAACTGTACCCTGCATGATGGTCTTGGACCTGGACATGCCTCAAGAAATGGCTAAACCATGACCAGACTTTTGTTGTCTGAGGATCACTAAAAAGGATTCTTGGAGATTCTTGACAAAGTTTTGTACATGGATGTTGGTCTTCTCTCTTCATTGGCCAGTAATATCTACACCTTTACATCAGTGGAGCAGGATGGATACAACCAGTGACCAGAAGAAGTTTGTAAGCTGATGTTGCTCTTCAAGAACGTCTTCAGTCTGGCCTTCACTGCTGCGGCTGTTCGAATGCGCAGCTCTGTGTTACAGGTGTCGTCTGGAACATCAGTGATATGGATGCTGGTTTTGTGCCCATGCTGTTCAACGTAACGTTGCGGCCATGCCATACGCGTTGGGTTTCTGTAACTCAGTTGTTCAACAGGTTTGACAGTCAGATAAAAACATTTATTTAAATCGTGTTGCTGCAATAAGTGATCGTTTCCTACTTGGAATCAAATCATTTTCAACCTTAAGAAAACTCATTCAACCAACAAACAAAAGCTAGGTGGCTAACTTGGGTGAGTGATTTTTATTTTCTTTCTCGAGCTGTGAACTGTAGAGTCAACATTTACTCTGTCAAAAACAAAGAACTACTGTTTGCATTTTCTACAGTGCTGTTACTGTCCTGTACGTGCAGGTGAAGACTAAAGGACTGCCATGCTGCACTGCTTTTCTGTTCACTACAGTAGTGAATAGTGATTATATTCATTACTACAGACTTCCTGTCAACTCACACCAGTCTGATCATTCTCCTCTGATCTCGCTCAACATGATGTTTCCACCCACAAAACTGTTGCTCACTCAGTGCATTTTGTTTTTTCGTACCATTCTGTGTAAACTCTAGAGACTGTTGTGTGTGAAAAACCCAGCAGGAGATCAGCAGTTTCTGAAAAACTCACAGCAGCCCATCTGGTACCGACAACCAGGCCGCGGGAAAGTCACAGAGATCAGACTCTCTCTTCGTAAGGTTTGATCTGAACATTAACTGAAGCTCTTGACCTGTATCTGTATGAGGTTAGGCACGGTGCTGCCGACACATGATTGGCTGATCGTACAACTGTCTAAAGTGTTCCTAATAAAGTGGCCAATAAATATAATGTGCAGTGTATTAGATCCTTTTTAACTGTCCTTGAATGTGAACAAGATAAATGTGACTTATCATCCATATTCTTCCCTGTCCTGTGTCATCCGACATTTTATACATCCATCACACACACACACACACACACACACACACACAGTTCATGTAATCATGAGTTCGATCAGAGATCTAAATTTGATGTGAGATTTCTTCACCGCAGCCTGGTGTTAATCAGAGAGAGCGGCGGTCCATGTTCCAGCGTGAGACTTGGCAGGACGGCGTTAATTAGACGCCACACTGAGCTGCAGATTGGACTGAGGAGACGATTCCAACAGAACTGAGATGAGCCGCCACACAAACACAACAATTAACCCACTGTCTCAGCATGAACCTCTCATTAACGAGTGTGAAAATTCGGAAACACAGGATTCAGGTTTCGAGGCTGCGAGGTGAAGCGGGACTAAAAAATGTTTATTTAAACCAGGCAGGATGTGAACTCGTTGTGCTGACGGAGATGAATACGCAGATGTTAATTTACTGTATTATGCATGTTTATTTGGAAAGATGCCAGGTTTGTTCTGAAATAAATCAGATCTGTCCCAAGCATCGACACCTGCGTAAACACTCTGGATTAGAGCTGCACGAATAATCGCATAAAAATCGAAATCTCAATAAGGACCAGTGGAATTGATTCATCCGAAAGGCAGACAGTTTATTACAGATTATATACGCAGAGTCGGGAGTTCTTTATTAACTATTTGTTCATTTTATAAAATAATTTTGAGATGATGAATAAATCTCAGCGAACATCCTCTTAATGAGATGATTTGTTCCGTTATTAGCTGTTAGTCTCGTGAAGCTTTAATTCACAGTTGAGGATAATCTCAGGTCTCTGAGACGTGAACATATCCACCACTGCGACTCCAATAAACCGGCGGAGGAGTGACAGGAGCGAGTCTCATGAGGAACATCAAATCTCATGAGTGTAAACAAGCAGAAAATACAGTCAGGTTAAAACACACACACACACACACACACACACACACACACACACAGTAGTGATGTGAGTCACGTCATTGAGAACAGCTCATCAATAAGAATCGACTTTTTTAGCTCATTTTAATTCGTGCTATTTTAGCCAGTGATTGTTTTCCTGTGAGTTGTTTCAAGAATTTAAATTTGTAATTAACAAAATAACATCCCTGAGCGCGGCACTTTCTATTTCTGCTTAAATAATGATGAAAATCAGCAAAGCATCATGCACATATGCAAACTGTAAGCAGATCAGCATTAATTGTATTATGCAGGTGGAGTGTGTGTGTGTGTGTGTGTGTGTGTGTGTGTGTGTGAGAGAGAGAGAGAGAGAGAGAGTGTTTAATTCTTTAACCAGTAAAGCAGATAACACTGAGAGTTAAACACACGAATGGCTGAGACGGAAAAAGATCTGAAATAAAGAATTTATTATCAATTAAAAGGAAGAAAAAAAGATTCCTTACATCACTCCATCCTACTGCGTGTCCTACTGACCTGGAAACAGTTTTAAGGTTGTCTATAGATTATATATTTTTATTATTATTATTTTGTTTATGTATTTCTATAATTATATTTCAGATTAACTAAGAACAGCACCAAAAAAATCTATATTTGTATTTTTATAACATGAGCACTAACTTCCTTTTGAAATCGTCTAATCTGTCAGTGTCGCTTTATCATTTCTGCATCAATAGATTTTTCTTTTATTAGTTTATTTGCATTAAACCTTTTTTTAAATGTCAAACTGATTATGATATAAAGAGCAACAACATAAAAATCTAATTCCAATTTATCAGTTCAGATAATTCGTGTAGATGGTTTTTATTTCTCAGGCCAGTAGAATCACAGCTCAGTGAAAGTGTGACCGCTTCCTCAGCACATGGCTTCACACTTAGCTCAAAATTTTTCATCTTTATTTCAGTGTGTGTTTGTGTTAATGAATTTTACATGGATAAAGATATGTTTATTTACAAAATAAGGTAAAACACGTTGTACAGAAGCACTATATCAGGGTTTTAGTTACAAAATAATTTTAAAAATGGATTTGTCCGGATTTAAACGATTATGATGAAAAAGCTGCGTAATAAATCTGCAAACAGAAAATAGACGAATGTAAACTCTTGGGGTCTCGCCCAAATTAATACACTAAACTGAGACAGCACCTGTCGCCGAATGTGTGTCAGGTTCTTCTGGGTGATTAATGGCACAAGGTTTTTATTTCCCAAGTGTTGCAGCCAGAGCGGAGAAGTCGTTTATTAAAGAAAGAGCTGAGACTCTGCAAATTAAAGGAGACACACAGCTTCTTTTTTCTCTCACATTTACAAGTTCATTAAAATAATTGTAATTGTTATCTGGATTTTTCTCACAAGGTATAAATCTCCTTAGAGTTTAGTGGTAATGTTTACCCGTTTACCAGCAGAACTGTGACTCCTACAGAAACAGGAGACCATCACTATACCTGAGGATGTTCTCAACGCGTCTGAGAAACCTGCGCTCAATTTTTGGTCCTATTTGAAAAGGAAATATAGGAAATTGGTAATATAGTCCATATTCCTAATACAAATGTATTTAAACAAATAGTACAGGTACCGTCTCCAGGCCCTCCAGCCCCACCCTGTACATTACACTAACAAGAACTTGATAAATAAATAATATATTATACAAGGGGTAAGTCAAAAATTATCCGCACTCTGGCAGTGGTAATCTATTTTAATTAACTTTTAGAAATGTTTTTGACATAATCTCTTTGCTATTCAGTACTCTTTGGCTTTCTGTCTGCAAGCTTTGGTATTCGTTTATTAAAAACCTTTTATTCTGAGCTGAGAGCTACGAATGCACCGCTGTCTTCAGTTCTTCATCAGAAGTGAATCTTCATCTTCGTAGTTCTGCTTTCAGGGGACCGAACAGGTGACAGTCTGATGGAGTGAGATCAGGACTATAGTGTGGAGCTTTAACACTTCAGAGTGTGGACAGTGTAGGCTGAAGCGTGCAGACATGCACCGTCACGTGAGATCACGACGTCCTCGGATGTCCTCTGTGTTTAATCTGACGTTCAGGCTTCAGCTCTTCAATAAGCGTCTCACTGTAACGAGCACTGTTGATTGTTGAACCTTTTTCCTGATTACGTTCCAATACTTCTGGCCCTTGAGAATCCCGGAAAACTGTTAGCGTTGAAGAATCTTTCAGCTGACGGTCGACTTTTTTTCCCCAAACTTTTTCTGTCTGTGACTGAGGATGTTTCCATTAAATACTCTGCCGTTTACTCTCAGGCTCGTAGTGATGAATCCGTGTCTCATCAGCAGTAATGATTCTCTTTAAAGGGATGACTCTTACCTTCCTTTCAGTTAAATCGCTCCGGATTTAGTTTACAGATATACAAACCCTCCTGTTTATGCTCTTATGTG
>NC_071106.1:40687500-40710000 GCF_024256425.1 Clarias gariepinus
ACAGCACCATGCAGGACAGACGAGCTCTACAGAGGGTGGTGCGATCAGCTGAGCGCATCATCCGCACCGAGCTCCCTGACCTGCACTCAATCTACAGCAGGCGGTGCTGGACCAAGGCCAGGAAGATCATGAAGGACCTCAGCCATCCCAACAATAGACTGTTCTTTCTGTTGAGGTCAGAAAAGCGATGCCGCTCCCTGGAGGCCAACACAGAGAGACTGAGGAGGAGCTTCTTCCCGCAGGCGATACGGTCTCTCAATCACAATCACACCAACACACAGTACTGACCCACACATATGGTTTTTACACACACACTGGACATTTGTTTGCACTAGTGGCTACTGCACAACTACACTTCGTGGTCATCAAATCACTCCATCACAGGTCACTTTAAATAAATCACTTTAAGCATATTTGCACTGCATAAGTCACTTTTAATAAGTGGATTGCACAACCATGGACATTACCATTCTTTTATTACCATTTATCCGGCTGCTCTTATTGTTTTTACTTTTTTTTTCATATATTCTCCATATATTTTCTATATTGTGTATTTTTGTGTACAGATATTTTATTTTTAACTTTTATTTGTATATTTTTATTTTATTCTTCCCTAGTTAAACTTTCCCCCTTATTTTAATTTTCATTTTTATTTTCTATTCATATTCGTTTATTCTTAGGTCACGAGCAGTTGTCTAAGCATTTCACTGCATATTGTACTGTGTATGACTGTGTATGTGACAAATAAAATTTGAATTTGAATGTAATACCATGTGACATGTAAGGATGGATAAATCTGTATATATATATATATATCTACATGGAGCGTAGTTCTGGTTCAGCTCGGTAAGTGAAAAAGCACAGAGGTGATGTCTGATTCTTTTCTAGTCAGTAAAGTGTCAAAAGCAGCGTGTTGTGAATAATTCAGCTCCGTGTCTCTGGACTTTTGTGGCTGCATAAAGATATTTGCTTAGATGTTTAAACACTGCCTGGGAATAACAAGTGTGTTTGCAAATAATCCCAAAAACGAAATCTTCAGGAGAACATCTGACACACACACACACACGCACACACACACACTTATTATTCCACACATAGCCATCTCCTTACTGCTTTCTGTTTGTTTTCTGAGCTTAAATGACTGACAGCAAACACACAGGAAATTTCAGCAGGCTCTGAGATGTCCAGGAGAGAAGGGTTCGGTGCTCTAAATGTCCAACAAAGTTTAGTTTAGGTCATAAGTTTGCTGAAATGCAATCCGCATGCAGAATTAAACAGGAGGTCAAAGTGACAAAATCTTATTATTTAAAAACAAAGAAGTAATTTCTTTAAAACATTAGCAAGTGAGAAAACCAGAGGAGTAAATATGTAAGAGAAAGTTTAGTCACATGAATTTATTAACATGCATTAGCCGTAAGCATTAACCCTGAGTCTGAGGCCCTGACCCTTACAGAGATCATTCCACCCGTTACAAACAATCACAGCAGGAAACATTCACCAGTACAGCACTAACCCTCAGAATCACAACATAAAACCCTCAGAATCACAACATAAAACCCTCAGAATCACAACACACTCGTCACAGCACTAACCCTCGCAAGCACAACACTAACTCTTACATCAACACCACTAAACCTCACATTTACAACAATAAACCCTCGCAATCACAACACTAACCCTCGGCCAAGAGCCGCAGCTGCTGTGAGACTTTCTTCAAGCAGTGAGTCGACGGTTTCCATTCACAGCTCGAGTGTTTAAACTCCCTCAGACTGACTACGGCCTTTTAACGGACAGGCCAGTGAGAGGAGAGAGCGGACTCTCACCTCCAATACACAGAGACCTCCGCCGAACACACACTCCACATGAACACACACACTAACACACACACTAACACACTCCACATGAACACACACACACTAACACACACACACTAACACACTCCACATGAACACACACACTAACACACACACTAACACACTCCACATGAACACACACACTAACACACACACACTAACACACTCCACATGAGCACACACACTAACACACACACACACACACTCCACATGAACACACACACTAACACACACACTAACACACACACTAACACACACACTAACACACTCCACACGAACACACTCCACACGAACACACACACTAACACACTCCACCTAACACACACACTAACACACACACACTAACACACTCCACATGAACACACACACTAACACACACACTAACACACTCCACATGAGCACACACACTAACACACACACTTACACACTCCACATGAACACACACACTAACACACACACTAACACACTCCACACGAACACACACACTAACACACACACACTAACACACTCCACATGAACACACACACTAACACACACACACTAACACACTCCACATGAACACACACACTAACACACACACTTACACACTCCACATGAACACACACACTAACACACACACTAACACACTCCACACGAACAAACACATGAACACACACACTAACACACTCCACATGAACACACACACTAACACACACACACTAACACACTCCACATGAACACACACACTAACACAGACACTAACACACTCCACACGAACACACACATGAACACACACACTAACACACACACACTAACACACTCCACATGAACACACACACTAACACACACACACTAACACACTCCACATGAACACACACACTAACACACACACACTAACACACTCCACATGAACACACACACTAACACACACACACTAACACACTCCACATGAACACACACACTAACACACACACAGTAACACACTCCACATGAACACACACACTAACACACACACACTAACACACACACTAACACACACACACTAACACACTTCACATGAACACACACACTAACACACACACTAACACACTCCACACGAACACACACATGAACACACACACTAACACACTCCACATGAACACACACACTAACACACACACACTAACACACTCCACATGAACACACACACTAACACAGACACTAACACACTCCACACGAACACACACATGAACACACACACTAACACACACACACTAACACACTCTACATGAACACACACACTAACACACACACACTAACACACTCCACAAGAACACACACACTAACACACACACACTAACACACTCCACATGAACACACACACTAACACACACACACTAACACACTCCACATGAACACACACACTAACACACACACACACACGAACACACACACTTACACACTCCACATGAACACACACACGAACACACACACACTAACACACACACTTACACACTCCACATGAACACACACACAAACACACACACTAACACACACACTAACACACTCCACATGAACACACACACTAACACACACACTAACACACTCCACACGAACACACACACTAACACACACACACTAACACACTCCACCTAACACACACACTAACATACACACTAACACACTCCACACGAACACACACACTAACACACTCCACACGAACACACACACTAACACACTCCACACGAACACACACACTAACACACTCCACCTAACACACACACACTAACACACACACACTAACACACTCCACATGAACACACACACTAACACACACACTTACACACTCCACATGAACACACACACTAACACACACACTAACACACACACACACGAACACACTCCACCTAACACACACACTAACACACACACTAACACACACAGTAACACACTCCACACGAAAACACACACTAACACACATACTAACACACTCCACATGAACACACACACTAACACACACACTAACACACTCCACACGAACACACACACTAACACACACACACTAACACACTCCACATGAACACACACACTAACACACACACTTACACACTCCACATGAACACACACACTAACACACACACTAACACACTCCACACGAACACACACATGAACACACACACACTAACACACTCCACATGAACACACACACTAACACACACACACTAACACACTCCACATGAACACACACACTAACACAGACACTAACACACTCCACACGAACACACACATGAACACACACACTAACACACTCCACATGAACACACACACTAACACACACACACTAACACACTCCACATGAACACACACACTAACACACACACACTAACACACTCCACATGAACACACACACTAACACACACACTTACACACTCCACATGAACACACACACTAACACACACACACTAACACACTCCACATGAACACACACACTAACACAGACACTAACACACTCCACACGAACACACACATGAACACACACACAAACACACACCACATGAACACACACACTAACACACACACTAACACACTCCACATGAACACACACACTAACACACACACACTAACACACTCCACATGAACACACACACTAACACACACACTTACACACTCCACATGAACACACACACTAACACACACACTAACACACTCCACATGAACACACACACGAACACACACACACTAACACACACACTTACACACTCCACATGAACACACACACAAACACACACACACTAACACACACACTAACACACACACTAACACACTCCACCTAACACACACACTAACACACACACTAACACACTCCACATGAACACACACACTAACACACACACAGTAACACACTCCACACGAACACACACACGAACACACACACACTAACACACTCCACATGAACACACACACTAACACACACACTAACACACTCCACACGAACACACACACTAACACACTCCACACGAACACACACACTAACACACTCCACCTAACACACACACACTAACACACACACACTAACACACTCCACATGAACACACACACTAACACACACACTTACACACTCCACATGAACACACACACTAACACACACACTAACACACACACACACGAACACACTCCACCTAACACACACACTAACACACACACTAACACACACACTAACACACTTCACATGAACACACACACACTAACACACACAGTAACACACTCCACACGAAAACACACACTAACACACATACTAACACACTCCACATGAACACACACACTAACACACACACACTAACACACTCCACATGAACACACACACTAACACACACACACTAACACACTCCACATGAACACACACACTAACACACACACTTACACACTCCACATGAACACACACACGAACACACACACTTACACACTCCACATGAACACACACACGAACACACACACACTAACACACACACTAACACACTCCACATGAACACACACACGAACACACACACACTAACACACACACTAACACACTCCACCTAACACACACACTAACACACACACTAACACACTCCACATGAACACACACACTAACACACACACAGTAACACACTCCACACGAACACACACACGAACACACACACACTAACACACTCCACCTAACACACACACTAACATACACACTAACACACTCCACACGAACACACACACTAACACACTCCACACGAACACACACACTAACACACTCCACACGAACACACACACACTCCACACGAACACACACACGAACACACACACACTAACACACTCCACATGAACACACACACTAACACACACACTTACACACTCCACATGAACACACACACTAACACACACACTAACACACACACACACGAACACACTCCACCTAACACACACACTAACACACACACTAACACACTCCACATGAACACACACACTAACACACACAGTAACACACTCCACACGAAAACACACACTAACACACATACTAACACCTCCACATGAACACACACACTAACACACACACACTAACACACTCCACATGAACACACACACTAACACACACACTAACACACTCCACATGAACACACACACTAACACACACACACTAACACACTCCACATGAACACACACACTAACACACACATTTACACACTCCACATGAACACACACACTAACACACACACACACACTAACACACACACACACTAACACACTCCACACGAACACTAACACACTCCACCTAACACACACACTAACATACACACTAACACACTCCACACGAACACACACACTAACACACTCCACACGAACACACACACTAACACACTCCACACGAACACACACACTAACACACTCCACCTAATACACACACGAACACACACACTAACACACACACTAACACACACTAACATACACACTAACACACCCCACACTAACACACCCCACACTAACACACACTAACACACTCCACATAAACACACTATGGCTGGGTGGTGTATTACGTTAAGGTATATTAGACGTGTTTATAAGGTATATTGATGTGTTTATAAGGTACAGTATATTAGACGTGTCCATGAGACAGTACAGTTTATATTATTATAGTTTGATGCTAAATTACATGAAACATTTCTTCACTCTTCATCAGCCACACCCCCGCTGTCTTGCTGTGACTTCACGCAGCCCCGCCCCATTTTACCTGTGCATAAACCAGAAGATTGCAACTCTGCTACCTTGTTGAAATATGCTAGCATGCTAGTGCTCAGGGATTGTGTTATGCCTAAAGTATAAGAGGAACTTTATTATAATCAATTTATTAATGGTATTAAGAAAAAATGAGGGAACATTCTTAGAGACATGACGAATTTTCTTCTAAAATAATTCTAATATAGAATATTTATTTTACCTTTTCTATTTTAAAGTTTTTCAACATAGAATAAATCCATGTCATCACATGTGGCTTTGCCTTACAACTGAACAATTTACAAAAAATACTGAAATATATTCTGTGTTTCGATATTCAGCCTAAAAATACCTGGATTTAATTTTTGGAACATATCACCAACCCCTACAACACACTTTAAACCAACACACTGCACTTACCACACACTTCACTGCCCACACACTTTACACCAACACACTTCACTAATAAAGTATATTAGTGATGACGTGACATGATTTTCTTTTCGATCACAAAATTTAAAATATCAGGCAAAAATACAACCTTTATTTATCATGTTGTCTGTATTTTTTACATTTTTTTATAAATATTATTATATGCTTATTAACTTCCTTCTGTTTAATCCTGACAGACAACAGTTCTGCTACTAGGACCACATTCAGCTAGAAGTAATCATTCCGATCACACTGTAACTTTAAATGGCCTTTCTGTTCCATCAAGTGAAAGTGAAAGACCTCCGTGTGATTATAGATTCCAGCCTTTCATCTGAAGCTCATGAAGATACTGTAATATTACCAGGATAGCATTTTTTTTTACAACAGAAATATGGCCAAGTTAAGAAAATATATAGTCGCTAAACGATGTAGAAAAGCTAGTTCATGCTTTTATCACCTCTAGGTTGGACTATTGTAATGCCTTACTGTCTGGTTGTTCAGCTAGATGCATAAATAAGCTTTAGCTAGTCCAGAATGCAGCAGCGAGAGTCCTCACTAGAACCAGAAGATACGAGCACATCACTCCTATCTTATCCACACAGCATTGGCTCCATGTAAAATTTGCATTAAGTTTAATAGTGTTTTATGATCTACCACTTCTACTTCAATCAAAACATGCAGGATATTTATTGTTACATATTTTGTACATACTCATATAATAAAAACACCAGCAGGGCCAGGCCTTTTTCTTAGACCCAAAGTTATGAAATACCTTTCCAATTAATGTTTCAAATTCAAATTTTATTTGTCATATACACAGTCATACACAGTACGATATGCAGTAAAATGCTTATACGACTGCCAGTGACCTTAAAAAATAATAAAAGCTTATACATAGGAAAATAAATATGAATAAAAGAAATATGTTAAGAATAAAATTAACTAGTAAAATATGCTGTACAAAAAAATATACTGTAATAAGGGAAATACGTTAGAAAATAATATTAACTAGTGAAATGTACTGTACAAAGTAAAATATACTTTACAAACAGAATATCAATATAAGAACAAAATAGCAATATAACAGATATCGAAATATAGAAAAGAAAATAGAAATAGAAATTTGTCAAAACAGAAATTTAGAAGTGCTGCTTTGGGATAATGCCAATTGTTTAAAGCGCTATACAAATAAAACTGAATTGAATTAAATTTAATTGAAATGGCTGGGGTGTGCAAATATGCATAAAAAGTGACTTCGTAAAGTTTTTTATTTAAAGTGATTTGTGCAGTGGTCCCTAGATGAAAATATAAATATGTAGTGCATGAATGTGTTCAAAGTGTCCATGGATGCCCAGTCAGTGTTGGTGTTACAAAAAGCCGATATTAGTTCTGTGTTGTGTTGTGGTTGAGAGACCTTATCGCCTGCGGGTAAAAGCTACTCCTCAATCTCTCTGTGTTGGCATTCAGGGAGCGAAATCGCTCCCCAGACCGCAACAGAGAAAACATTCTATTGTTGGGATGGCTAAGGTCCTTCACTATCTTCCAGGCCTTGGGCACTTGCTGTAGATCGAGTGCAGATCAGGAGGCTCAATGCAGATGATGTTACCACCCTCGTCTGTCCTGCATGGTGCTGTTTCCAGGTTGTGATGTTGTGATGTTTCCCGTCAGGATGCTCTCTATGATGCAGGAGTAGAAATTACTGAGCACCTGAGAGGGCAGTCTGAAGTCTCTCAAGCGTCTGGGGTGGTAGACACGCTGTCGGGCCTTATTTACCACAGTGTTGATGTGACAGGACCATGACAGGTCCTACGTGATGTGAACACCGAGGTATCGAAAGCTGTCCACTCTCTCCACTGGGCTCCTGTTGATGACTGGGGTCAGGTAGTTCCTCTCCTGCTTTGTACAATAGTCCACTATTAACTCCTTTGTCTTGCTGATGTTCAGGAAGAGATTGTTCCTCTGGCACCATTTCTCCAGATTTCCAATCTCCTCTAGGTAGGCCGACTCATCGTTGTTGGTGATCAAGGCCACCACGACAGTGTCGTCAGCAAACTTGATGACGGCGGTGGAGTTGGTAGTGGCCACGCAGTCATAGGTTTACAACACGGGACACGGGACAGCAGGGGGCTCAGAACACAACCCAGGGGGGCTCTAGTGCTGAGACATGTCCGCCCATCTTTACTGCCTGTGGTCCGCCAGTCAGGAAGTTGGAGATCCACCGACGCATGATGAGCTGAGTCACAGGTGCTCCAGCCTGGTGGTGAGTGTGAAGGGAATTATGGTATTAAATGCAGAGCTGTAGTCGATGAAGAGCATTTTCACATAATTCCCCCTCCGAGTGTCCAGGTGAGTAAATGATGTGTGGGGGCTACAGGGCGATAATCGTTGAGAAAAGCAGGATGAGGTTTCTTCAGGACAGGAACAATGATAGAATCTTTGAAGCATGTGGGAATCACCGACTGAGATAAAGAGAGGTTGAATATCTCTTTGAACACAGGTGCTAGCTGGTCTTCGCAGGATCTGAGAACTCGACCTAAGATGCTGTCTGGTCCTGCTGCTTTCCTGGTGTTCACTCTCTCTCTCTCTAAAAGCTCTCCTAACGTTATGCTCAAAGATGATAAACGCGTTTTCGGTGCTGGCAGTGTCTTCCTGTCTGCAGCCGTTGGTGCCGCTAGCATTAGCATCGCTAGCGTCTTTAGCTGCAGCCTCGAAGCGAGCATAGAAAGTGTTCAGCTTGTCTGCCAGAGTCATGTCCGGATGTTGGTGCTTTATAATCCGTTATTGTCCTTAATCCCTGCTCCTAGACTCCTAGAGTCACTTTGTTGGAGTTTCCTTCCGTAGCGCTGCTTCGCCTCTTTTACCGCCTTCCGCACGTTATACGACGCAGCGTTGTACGGTTCCATGTCCCCCGACGCAAGTCCCGTGTTGGAGGCAGCGGTGCGAGATCTCAGAGCATCGCGGATGGTTTTATCCACCTACGGCTTCTGGTTGGGAAACTTCCTGATAGTCTTTTTCTCCACGGTATCATCCGCTAGTTTCCAGATGAATCCCACAAACACTTCCGTAAACACGCTGACGTCATCAAAGCTGTTTTGGAACATGTCCCAGTCTGCGTCAACGAGTGCGTCCTGTAACGCGGTCACCGATTAGTCCGTCCAGCGCGTGACCTCCCTCTAAACCGGAACTTCCTGTTTCAGCCTTTGTTTGTATTTTGGCATGAGGAAGATGGCGCTGTGGTCAGATTTACCAAAATCCCCCCCCCCCCCCACCCAACATGGTGAGTGTTCTTGCTAAACAAATGATATTGAATTTAATTTAATAAACAAAATAGATAATGGATGGATTGTATCTCTGAATGCTGTCTCCCCACACTCTTTAGAGCTAAAAGTGAAGTGAGTGCTTTACCTCCCAGGAAGCTCTCATGTCTGTATAAGCAGGGACTCCACAAAGAGTCTACACAAAATATACAATGTTCTTATCTATTATGTGACAGTAAGCAAACCTAATTATATGTTTCTCGTTTCTCTCTTGCCCCCCCCTTCCACCCTCTTCCTTGCCAATCTCTCACTCTCTCTGTCGAGCTGCACAATACTGAGTTTGTATTTGCATTTATGGCATTTGGCAGATGCCTTATCAATAGCCACGTATATTCTTCTCATTACACACAAGTATTTAAGGGACTTTCTCAGGGGCAGCTTGGTGGTGGTCGTAGTGATGGCTCGTTCATGAACGATTTGTTTTTTTTTGAACGAATCTTTAACGTGACTCAGAAGAACGAGTATCTTGGAAAGTGATTTGTTTATTTTCTACTGGGCGCGCATGCGCAAATCATCGTAAAACCCCCATAGGTTATGTACAGGAAACAGAATTGAGCAATTCTTTTTCAATGACTTTTCTACTCTGAGTCGTTCGTTCTTTTGTCACGTGAGTCCCAGAGACGTTATGCAGTGCAGTACACAGGAAACAGAATTAAACGATTCTCAACAAATCTTCAAGTCCAGAATCGTTCATTCCGTTGTCATGTGACTCCCATTGATGTTATGCAGTGCATTAGATTCAAAAGAACGAACGACTCAGACTGGAAGATATGAGGGGTGAGCTACTCATGCTGTTTATTATAATATGTCTTCAGCTGCATTGTAATATTTTCATTACTGAAACTAGAGCCAAAATTTTTCGTATGTAGACGTGTTGGGGGTCTTTTATTGTGTGTTAAATGCAATATTTTATTTTATTTTTGATCAAAAGAATGAAATGAACTAAATGACTCAAAAATGATTTTTTTATTTTGATGACGAGATTCAAAGAACTGAGTCACTAAAATGATCCAAACCTCAGGAATCCAAAACTTCCCATCACTAGGTCGTGGGGTTTAAACCTACCAATCAGTAGTCCAAACCTTAACCACTGAGATACCTGCAGCCCAGTCCCAGTGATTCTGACCCCCTTCTGCTTCTCTCGCTTTTTCATTCATTAGAGACAAATTATTAAACATAAATGTATAAATAAATAAAACTAATAAATATAAGTAAATAAAAACAACATCATATGGAATGTATTTCTGTAAAGCCCCCTTTTAAGCCCACTGGTACATGCCTTTAAAATAAGAAGTTCGTATTTCATGCATTTTATAATTAAAAACTGTGTTTTTCTTTTTACTTAATGATTCAGACTTTCCGAACAATCCAATAAGGTGAAAGCATTAGTATTGATAACTGAGACTGACTCTTTAATTATCTAACCCAACGTGAAATGTTTAGTCATTAAACCTGTTATTAAACTGTTTTTAGTACCCTTTACTGACTTCGCTGCAGGAACCGGCGCGGCCGCAAGGAGATAAAGCTGTACTGTGAGAAAAGCTATCACAGAACACAAAGAACTGAAAATATCGCTGCTATCTGCTCGTCTGCTGCTTGTGTCCTGGGCTTCCTTTTTGATATGCCAAGTCTCCAAGCGATTAAAGTCACTCTTATCTGCCAAAAAAAAAAAAGAAAAACAGCCCTGTGACAACTTCCCTTAGCAGCTGAGCTGCTAAAATTAGCTGAAGTAGTTTCCACTCAGGGCAGGATTGTTACAGAAAATAAAAACACTAAGATATTTAACCATTAAACTCAAATAATGTAAAATACATTAAAAGAATGCTGTTTCTTAATTGATATTTATTTATCATCCACTGAAAGGAATCAAACTGATGACTCAGTGATCTTCGGTCTGTAATTCATCATTTCCCACATGTTCTAATCTATACAGCGCTGATGTCTCTGGGAGAACTGCAGTCATTACGCTGATGATAAATAATTCACTCCTCAACCATCATGACTGAGTGTGTGCTGAAAGTGCTGAGGAGTTCTCACGTGTGTAGAGTCGAGGATAAACGCACACCCCGAAACACACACACACACACCTGCATACACACGGCAAACAAACAAACCCCCACCTACACACACCTTAAAGCACTCTGTCAAGAGTCAAGAATACACTACAACACACCCCCAACCACACCCACACACACCTACACACCCCCAACCACACCCACACACACCTACACACCCCCAACCACAACCACACCCACACAAACCCTGATGTTACACATGGATGTTATTGTTTCTACAGCACCAGCTCATTGACAGAGATGTGGACAGCAGATGCTCCACAGATATGTTTTCTGTAATGATCTATTTATTTAATAACGATGGAGAAGGAGTCTGTGGTCTGCACTCTGTAACAGTAAGAGGTTAAACTGTAACTTCAGGTTTTTACACACAGGAGGGTCCTGTAGTATAACGAAGAGGGAAAAAAACTGGGGATGTTCTCACCAGAAAATAATCAGATTTGTTTTAATATCACAGTCTTAAAGGGAATGTCTCTAGATAATATGGAACTGATTGTAGAACCTAAATAAGAATTTCTAAATGAATGACATGATGAACTGGCAATTTTATATATCTAAATGTGTGTGTGTGTGTGTGAGAGAGAGAGAGAGAGATTTTTTTCTCTTTCTGAGGCCATAGCCTCAGTGTCCCCCATTTCCAACTGCCGGTTCACAGTAAACAGGTTGCCATGGTTACTGCTGGCAGAACGGATGCCGTTGCTCTGAATTCTCCTGGAAGCTGATGATCAACGCTTTGCTCCAGTGGGATTACTGTGACTTCAGCTTTCATAAAAGCCGTGTTGAGTAATAACGCCTAGCTCTGTCGCTCTAAACCGGCCTCAGTGGGCTTCTGACGCACGGCTTTGTGGAAAAACACTGGACTTTAAAGTTTGTATTTTTTTTTTAAATCTGCTCTTCAATTCACAATCATTTATCTCATAGCATCACAACCACAGACCTGCTGCCTCTATATGACCAGTTTATTTGTTCAATAAAAAGTTTAATACTCTTTCCAGGGTATTTAAGCAGAAAAAAATAATTTGAAAACATATAATCATCACCAGTCCTGCTTACATGTTCTGTGTCTCTTCCTGTACCAGCAAAGGTTTAAGGAGTGCCCAAAAGACAGAAAAAAATAAACCCTGAAATATCCAAAGACTCTATATAAAGCTTACATTTGTGATTAAATGTGGAGTCAATATTAAGATATAGAGTGAAATAAAAAAATAAAAAATCTATCCTACCACACAGGACACAGGAATGCATGATTATGGAGGAACAGCAGTATTTTAGCACCTTAAATGAAATCATACACAGGTTAAAAAACTATTTAAAAAATATATATTTTGGAGTCAGTGTCACGATTCATGATTTACCACAAAGAACTGAGATACATAACTGAATCTTTTATCTTTTATTTCTGGTGATGATGATGATGATGGATAAAATAAATGAAGGATCAGATTTTCAGGGCTGCAAAATTTACTGGAATTCAAACCTGATGATCAGGTTTCAGAATCAGCTGCTGGACGTTACGTCTGTCTCCCCAAACTGGAACTAAAAACCTGTATCACCACAAATTAGGCAATTCACCATAACATCTTTATCATGCTGAGAAACAATGATGAAACACCTCCACAAAACGCTACACTCCAACATAATCAGTGTTGTTTCCTCCACGCATTGTGCAGATAAATCCAAATATACAGCACATTTTATACATATCTATAAATGTGTTGTTCAATTTCTTTATTCAATTCTGTTCATGAAGAAGAAACGTTGTCAGGAAGCTTGGGTTGGACCACAGAGTTATCCATGAAGGACATTAGTCAGCGCCTCATGGAGCAAAGAGGGTTTAGGGCATCTTGGCAGAGCAGGGGCTTGAACCCCAAACCTTCTGATCAGTTCCTTAGAGCCTTAAACACTAATACACCGCAGCACCATGAAGGACGTTAGTGAGGCCTGTTTCAGCTCCAGGTTACTTCACATTGCCTTTAAATAAAGTCATGCAAATTATATCAGCCTAAAGCCTTGAGAACTTTACAGGCTGTTAAGAAAAGGAAAAATTATTTTGCGTTAGTACTGTTTTTAATAAAAACAAGATTATTTTTATTTGTAAATATTTACAATAACATGTTACCTTTTAATCTCACATTTAACAGAACACTGTAATAAACACAGGTCAAAAGGCCTGATAAGAAATAATGGAAAGATGATTTGTTACAAAAATATTTATAAAATATATATATATACACACACACTACGGTTCAAAAGTTTTAGAACACTTTCTAACTCCATGATGGTTCCTGATTTTTATTTCTTTCTACATTGTAAAGGAATGCTGAAGGCGTCCAAAAAATGCATTAATCTCCTTTGAACAGTTAATGGTGAGATGTTTCTGCTACTTCTGCTCTGTAAAGACTTCATAACGCCTCTAATCTGAGGTGCTGTTAATTGGTCATTTTTCAGGCTAATAACTCTAAATGAACTTCTCGTCTGCGGCAGAGGTAGGTTTTGGTCTCGCCCTCCTGGGACGGCCTTCATGAGAGCCAGTTTCATTATGGTGCTCGACAGATTTTGCAAATGCACTCGACAATACTGTTCTTGCAAGAACTATTACAGAAAGGCTGACCTCTGTGTCTTAAAATAACAACTAACTGTTGTTTTTCTTGTTGTTACATAATTACCTAATTCCATATGTGTTATTTTATAGATTTTAAATCCCCAGTATTCTTGTAGAATATAGAAAATAAATCACTAAACAAAAACAAAGAAATTTGCAAGTGTTCCAAAACTTTTGAACGGTAGTGTATATTATATATACTTAGCAAAAAAAGAAACGTCCCTTTTTTAGGACTGTGTATTTCAACAATAATGTTGTAAAAATCCAAATAACTTTACAGATCTTCATTGTAAAGGGTTTAAACAATGTTTTCCTGCATGTTCAATTAACCATAATCAATTAATTAACATGCACCTGTGGAATGGTCGTTAAGACCTTAACAGCTTACAGAAAGTAGGCATTTAAGGTCACAGTTCTAAAAACGCAGGACACTAAAGAGACTTGTCTACCGACTGTGAAAAACACCCAAAGAAAGATGCCCAGGGTCCCTGCTCATCTGCGTGAACGTGCATTAGGCATGCTGCAGGGAGGCATGAGGACCGCTGATGTGGCTAGGGCGATAAATCACCATGTCCGCACCGTGAGACGCCTAAGACGTCGCTACAGGGAGACGGGAAGGACGGCGGATTATCCTCGCGGTGGAAGACCACGTGTAACGACATCCGCATGGGATCGGTACATCCGAATATCACACCTGCGTGACAGGTACAGGATGGCCACAACAACTGGCCGAGTCACACCAGGAACACACAATCCCTCCATCAGTGCTCAGACTGTCCGCAATAGGCAGTCCATGAGGAGGAGATGCACTGCAGTACTTCAAGCAGCTGGTGGCCACCAGATACTGACTGGTACTTTAGATTTTGAGCCTCCCTTCATTCAGGGACACATTGGGAAACATTTTTAGTTTATGTCTTATGGTGTTGACTCTTTTAGTGTTCATACAAATATTTACACATTAAGTTTACTGAAAATAAAAACAGTTAAAGGCAAAGGACGTTAAATTTTTTCCTGAGTATATTTATATACTCAGCAAAAAAAGAAACGTCCTTTGACTTTGAACTATATATATATATATATATATATACAAAATATAAAGTAAAAATAAAACAAATTAACCTGCACTTTATCTTGAAAGAATCGTGGCTGGTGTGAGACGAGAGAAGAAGGAGGGGGGAGGGGGCTACTGTGTAGGACAACTTTCACACAACACACACACACACACACACACACTCACGAAATCACTGCTTTCTGACAAAGAGTCAGAGACTCCGAAAACTAGAATCTTTAACAGTAAATCTCTCTAATGACGCTCGCTTTTGGCTCCTTTTGAGGTTTTCGCGTAAATGTAATGTTGCATTGTTGTTAAAAAGATTTATGTCCGCACTGCTACAGCATTTTTTACTTTTTTTCTATACTCTGGCTATTGTTACAGTACAGTTACTAAAGAACAATCACTACACTTGGACACAAAATTTAAAAAATGCTTTGTGCACACACACGTGGTCAGTGTTATAGTAAACAGTAGACATGTTGACTATACGAGTGATGCACGCGCACTGACACTGAGCATGGGAGACGATTACCCACAATTAAACATTTTTTTTTATTTAGCTTTTCTTGCAAAAAACTCACAATCCAAGGTTTTATTGTATTGCCAAAATCCTGTTAATGAGATCGTTACTGCTGGTATTTGTTATCAGCCCTGATAAATTCGTCCAACAGTTGGGAAATTTCTTTGCTAAGCAGCAAAAAGAAACATTGTGCAAATAGAAAATAGGGACAGTACAGTATATAAATACAAATGAAAAACAATAGAATAATTGCACTTTTAACGAAATTGCAATAGGTCCAACAATTGCACAAAGGTAATATTGCACAGTTACTGCACAGCACAGGTAGATTTATTAGTTACATATTGCTGTTAAATTTACTATTACAATGTGTGTCAAAGTAATTGCAATGTGGTTTTTATCAAATCATGCCATCCTAGATAACGATTTCCTATGTAGCTGGTGAATTTTATTTGTAACATCATTAAATAGTTTTTAAGGTTTAGATTTAATTTAGATTTATTTAAATCAAACTCTTTACTTTATATAAATCCATATTACACACAGGTTTATACATATCTAGACCTCTAATTATTAAAAAAAATACATTAATAAGATTTAATAAAACAACAACATTTAAGTTTTTTTGGTGACTCCAAAATCTACATTTTCACAGTGTTTACATTTGTTCCATTTAACAATTTAAAATCCAAACTGTTCATCCCGTGACATTTTTATTAGAGGCTTATTAGACATATTAATCTGAAAATTGCAAAAATAAAACAATCATCAGTAATACATCTTATTTATAAGCTTTTTAGGGCCGATCCATTTTTCAGGTAACTGCAATAAACAAACACGAGACGCGAGTGTCATTTACATGTAATAAGCATTTTCCTCCTGGGTAGCTCAGTGGTTAAGGCATCGGACTACAGTTCGAAAGGTCCCAGGTTCAAACCCCACAACCACCAAGTTGCCCCAGTTGGGCCCTTGAGCGCGGCCCTAACTTACTTATATAACGTATAACCACGTCCTTTAGCTTCCCAACTGGAATTAAAAATTTGTAAGAACTAGTCTTTAAATACGTTTGAGGCGTTGCTTGCAGAACTGCTTTTTGCATTTAAAAAACAACAACAACAGCCTTGTTCACTATGGACAGAAAACACTGAAAGAAAGAAAAAAATCTTATTTAAATAGAGTTAGATTTCTAATGTAATTTTAGTTTGTCATTTAGTTGGTGTGACAAAGAGCTCTAGGAGAGTTCATACAGAACTATGCAAAGGTTTAACTGGACAGAAACTAGTTGGTAACTCACTCCCCAAATCTACCCCTGGAATCGTGGGTAGTGTTGCAGCAGATTTTACAACACTACCCAGTCATGTTCTTCTGAGATTCCCCACGCTGAGAGATTACAGCATGCATGAGCTCAGAGCACACCACCTAATCATTTATATATAAAAACACAAGGCTAAAACTTAGTGCTAGGTTTATTTATTTATGTCTAGATCAATCACGTCAGTGAAAATACACTTTTGTTTGAAGCAGTTAGTGCTGAATAATTGAGGGAATCTCATGTCTGTGAAGATTCTCAGTCATGGGTATTGTTTCACCTCTCATCCGAAAGACTCCATCAGCTCTAATTAACTGGTTTGGAGTGGCAGGTATATAAACTCTGTGGGATTATTACATTTTTTGACTCTGTGATAGTTGCCTGTGTGTATGTTTGTGTGTGTATGTGTGTGGGGGGGTCCACCTGTGTGTGTTTTGTTAGGGTCACTTGAGTCAAGGTAGGAACCAGTGTGAAATCGCCCTGGAAGGGATGAAAGCACTGTACTGTAAATGGGTGAAACGTGGCCCCCTTTGTATCACAGGCCACCACCTCTTTTGAAATAGGGATGGTCCAGTTTGACATTGATGACCTCTTCTACACCTTTTTCAACCCATCTGTCCTCTCTGTCCATAATATGAACTCTGCGATCTGTGAAAGGATGACCCTTGTTTTAAAATGTACGTAGATGGACTGCTACTCTCTTGTGCCATGCCATTTATTTGTGAAGCAGCGGTCTGGGTTCCCTGTTATACAAATATGTGCATTCCTCCGTGCACTGGACTCCATACACTTCACTGTGCTCTGCTGATATCTGGGTGCTTTGTCCTTGGGGAGGACCAGTTTCTGCCTCAGTGTGTTGCTGGGCCTGAAACGTACAGCCATGCCATGCTTGTTAAAAAAGTTAAAAGTTAAAGTCTCTAAAGAGTTTTAACACTACTCTTACCCGTGTTAATTACACTAACTTGGTTATTTAGTTATGCGATTATTAGTATTTTAAACTAATGTGAAAAACTTATCATGAATCAGCATGAGCATGTACATGGGTGTACAATCATATAGGACACAGTCTGGATGTCAATAAACACAATATCGTTTCTATTTTATTTTATATTTTATTTATAAAGTTATTGAGTGATGCTGAGAAATAACTATTTTCTTTGTGACAAATTTGCTAAAGAGGAAAACAATGCAATCTGCAATCCAATGAATTGTTTTGCACATTTTCTTCCAGGCGTCGAGTGGAACAGCAGCCAGCGGATATTTACTAACAATCTACATAACAGCACTACAATAAATGAAGTGGAACTGATTTCAGCTCAGGAGAGATACACACTCATCCCTGTACATCACTCTTCATTGCTTTTATCCACACAGGACTTATTTTTATTTCTAATCTCGATTATTTGCTTTTCTAACTAGAAAAGTTTCAGACAGTTTCTGCGGAACAGAGATGCCTAAATCAAACAAAATACATTTTGTCAACAAGGGAAAGCGGAAATCTTCTGTACAAACTCCTCTTACGCTCTACAACATATTTTCTTCACTTCTTAACCCAAGAATTTACATACAGAGAAGAAATTAACCAGGTAGAGAAGCCACCTCCTTCTCCATCCTCTCTGTCTGCTGATGACCTCAGCAGCTTTTTTTTAGGGGAAAATGGCAAAAAAAAAAACACTACACGTTCAGAATTTCTCCTTTCTGTCTCTGACACATTTTTCTACTCAATCAACTGATGTGACCCTGCAGGTCATTGTATTGCACTTCGCATTAGGATCCCATGCCTTCCACAATGGCTTACAGACCATCTCACACTCATAGACCTTCTCTCCTTCATCTCTACTATCATCATTGAATCCAAAATATATCTGGTCATGTACTCACTGCACTCAAGACAAAAATATTTATTCATTTATTTTATTCATTCTTTATTAACACACTTAATAATGCTTGACTATAGAAGAGAAAATAATTAAAATCAAACTACCCCAACTACTTGTCATCTCATGAAGTAATGTATTTCCTTACCATCATTGTCTCTGGCTTTCTCACCAGAGATCACTTTAAATTTTTTACCTGGACTTTTGGACCAACCCTAACCCTAGCTAAAAATCATTTTCCATTGTATTTCTTTTTTATTCATATTTATTTCTTATTAATAGCTTTTATTTCTAAGGTCACGGGTGGTCGTATAAGCATTCCACTGCATATCATACTGTGTAAGACTGTATGTGACAAATAAAATTTGAATTTGAATTTGGTAAAGCTGCCCAAGAGCTGTGCAAAATAAAATTGAATTCAATTGCACAAAACTGCATTCATTTTCCAAAGAAACACATTTTGCATAGATCATACATCGGCTACTCACCAAGCGTGTTTATGCTTTTTGCTTTCTAAGATCCTCAAACACACTGTCTACAATTAACCAGTTGTTTAACTTAACTAGTCTGGTTTCAAAGCAGAATTTCAGAGAGACTGTCCTTTGTGCCATCACTGAGAAGCTACCCAATGCTAGATCAGCCAAACTGTCATCTGTCCACATCCTCTTTGACTTTTAACCAGGGTCACAGCCACAGGGTAAGTCAGCCACAAGCCTCTCTTATCAATCTTGTGGAACTTGTGGCACAACATGGGAATGAATTCCATCCTGGAGGGTTGTTCTTATCATGTGATATACAGAGAATTCACATCTGCTTCATGCAGACACTTTAATGGTGTCCCACAAGACTCTGTACTTAGTCTTATTATGTTCTCTATACTTGGTCACTTGATTCTCACATGGTTTCTTATACCACTGCTATGCAGATGACACTCAACTTATCCTCTTCCTTAGACATTCATGTCTCTCCTCAGATCTCAACATTTCTGTTTCTGGAAGCTCATCAACTGTAAAACCAATCCCAGAAAAAACTGAACTGCTGTTAACCACCGCCCCACCTCAGGATCATGTTAATTTCTTCTTTCCTCCATGACTTCATTATTAAATTCTTAAATTTATTCAAATTGCTCCATTACTTCACTCCCTCCACTGGCTTCCTGTAAAGGCTGCGACAGATTTAAACCACTGGTGCTTGAATACAAAGCCAAAAACGAAGCAGCACCCACTTACCTCAAAGCAGTTATCTCACCCGCACTGCACCACGCTCCCTCTGATCCTCTAGCACTACTCCACTGCTCCATCATCACTCAGGGCACGAGGAAGCTTTACTCTCTTCAATATCTTTATGTTTGAAGTTATGTTAGCTATTGTTGTTACTCACACATACTGTGCACACACCATGCTCACACACCACTTACACACCACTTACACACCCCGCTTACACACCACACTCACACACCATGCTCACACAACACTTACACAACCTGTTTACACACCACACTCACACACCATGCTCACACCCCGCTTACCCACCACGCTCACACACCACTTACACACCACGCTCACACACCACTTACACACCCCGCTTACACACCACGCTCACACACCACTTACACACCACATTTACACACCCCGCTCACACAATACACTCACACACCATGCTTACACCCCACTCACACAGCACTTACACACCACACTCACACACACCGCTTACACACCACACTCATATTGTTCACACACCACACTCACAAACCACACTTACACACACTGCTCACACTCCTCCCATTTCTGCTGCTGGACTTAACAGTCTTTTTTTCTTTCCAAACTGACAGAGTTTATATTCTGCTGAGATCTTCTAATCGTCTACCTGATCGTCGATAAATGTCCTTTTTTTACTTTATACATCAGAGACAAGATATAATATACTGATTTTTATGTTGACATGCTCCAACATGACTGGCGTTTCACAATTAAACTGTAACTTTAAAATGTTAAACATACAACGTGACATAACAGAACCTGCAGCTGTCAATAAAAAGCGTCATGTTTATGCAACTTTGTGTCAGATCATCAAAAACCTTAATATAAACACAAATAAATAAAAGATCCAAATTCACTGAGAAGTAAGGTTAACATAAATTTATTGATCCAGAGCCAGTAGCAAACAACCTGAGCCATGTGTGATGTCAATAAACAAATTGCATTGTTATTTATTTATTTTTTTTTAAATATGCCCTATTTTAAATAATTTAACACTTTTTTTTTGTAATATTTCTTTTTCAGCATCCCACAAATGATTTTTTGGTCTTCATCCTAATCTCACATTCACTATCATTTTTTTCTTCATCTCATTCTCATCTCATCCTCCCCCTCAACCCTGCGACAAATGACTTTTCAGTATGTAAGATTCACGTTCGTGACTTTTATGACAGATGAGAATTTACACCAGAACCAGCGCAGAGCAGTCTTTTACCTCTGTTCAGAATGACCGTACTGATCAATCAATTGGTAATTATTAACATGCCCAGTGCAAGATTAGGGAAAGGCTTTTCTGTGAGAAATGTGTGTTTATTAGCATGGTCCTAAATCTGCACAGCTGTAACAGTAAGTATGTCCTGCAGCTCTGTTTAGAAAATGCTCTGTGTTTAATCCCATCCTTCAGTTCTAAAACGAAGCTCCTGTTTGTCTTCAGATTTTCGTCCTTGCTTTGAGCTCTGAATTTCAGGAAAGCAATGAGTGAATCTATAGCAGAGACACCAAACAC